>NC_045962.1:48446482-48491117 GCF_010909765.2 Amblyraja radiata | reverse complement strand
TCAAAGATGCATACTATTCAGTGTCTATTCACAAAGAGTACAGGAGATATTTGAAGTTTAACTGGATGGGTCAATTATGGCAATACAAGGCTCTGCCAAATGGATTGACCAGCTCCTAGACTATTTACTAAACTACTGAAACCAATTCTGGGTCTACTAAGGTCTCAGAACCACATAGTCATGGCATATTTGGATGACATTTTCATTTTTGGAGTCACCAAATAATTGGCAGAAGCATCAGTCAAAGCAACCAAAACCCTGTTTGAAAGACTTGGTTTCCTCATCCAACCAGTTAAAACAAAATTGACACCTACCAGGGTAATTGATTACCTAGGATTTACTATCAACACAGTAAATATGTTGGTGACTTTGCCTAGGGGCAAACAACAAGATTTGAGTAAAGCCTGCAATGACCTGATAGTCAAATACAAGCCATCTATCAGGCAAACAGCGAGTGTAATTGGCAAATTAGTAGCTGCATTTCCAGCAGTACGTTACAGGCCTTTGCATTACCAGAATTTACAGCGAGCAAAGGAACGAGCACTCAGATCCCATGCAGGCCAATTTGGCAAACCTATGCGATTGCCAGCAGAGGCCGATGTTAGTGGATGACGAACGTGAGACACAGCTCAAGGGAAATCTTGCTCGAAAGCCCATCGGTGGTTCTTCAAACCGATGCAAGCGGCTTAGGATGGGGAGCTACTAACACAGGCAAGAGCTGTGGGGGCAGATGGAATGAGCAGGAGTCTGTGATTCTCCAACAACATGGAATCAATTACCTGGAATTGTTGGGGGCACCATATATGGGATTAATGTAGAGTTTGTGTAAATAGGCGGTTGATAGTCGACAAGGATTTGGTAGGCCAAGAAAACTGTTTTCATGCTGTTTGTCTGTGTGTCTCCATGACAATATGACGGCAGTTCAAATTAATCATACTTGTGAATGAAAATGTTTCACTAAATAACCCATGAAAATTTGGTTTATCATAACAAACAGATTTTTTTTTAAATTCCATAATAAACCACAACAGAACAAACAATGATCAGTGTAACATGAACTCTGATGTTGCCTGGTTCTCTGCTTTTCATTCATTGAATGCTTCTGGTACGAGCCTGAATGCAGACAGCAACAATCACCTTGTAGTCTGACACAAGCTCAAAATCCAGACCACTTACTCCAGAGGAACACAGAGAGCGACAACCCCATTGGAAGCACTGATGAAGAGACATAATCCGCAACCTTTTCAGCTAAAAGCTCTCTACAATACCTTGGCTAAAATCAGTCAAAAGCTCTCTACAATACCTTGGCTAAAATCGATCCCTCATCCAGAAATGCCAGTGAATAGATTATCTGGTTTGAATCAAATATTGTTGTTTAGGATCCTTGCTATGCGTGAAAACTTGAAGTTGCACGAAGGTGGCATTGTGTTAAGTTTAGGCCGCTGGGATCAAGTGTATCCTAAGAGGAATATAGGGGACTGAGGAGCATACCAATGAAGAAAATCAGAGGCAAAAATGGAGCATGAGATAGCTCTGGCAGATAAAATTAAGGAGAATCCAAAGTGATTTTATTAAGCGGAAAAGGGTAACTAGAGAGAAAATAGGGTTTCTCAGAAACCAAAGTGGTCATCTATGTGTGGAGCTGCAAGAGATGGGCAAATTTCCCCAGTGTTTTTACTATGAAGAAAGACATGAAGACTTGTGAATGTGGCAAAGTTAATGGTGATGTCTTGAGGACAATGTGTATTACAGTTCAGAAGATATTGAAAGTTCTAAGATGTACGAAGGTAGATAGATCTCTGAGGTGTGATCAGATATATTAAAGGACAATGTAAGATGCTAGAGTAGAAGTTGCAAGAGATATATGAATCATCCTTAGATACGAGGTGTCGGAAGACTGGGGGGTAGCCAATATTGTGCCTCTGCTTAAGAAAGACAGCAAAGAAAAAGGTGGATATAGAGACCATCATCTGTGAAAGGAACGTTATTGGAGAGGATTCTGAGGGATAAGATATACATGCATTTGGAAAGTTGATTAGGAACAGTCAGCATGGGTTGGTGTGTGGAAGGTCATGCCTCATAAATCTATTTTAGTTTTTTGAAAAAGTAACCAAAAAGGTAATAAGGACAGGGCGGTAGACATAATCTAATATGGACTTCAGCAGGACTTTTGATAAGGTTCTGCATGATCAGCTGCTCTGGAAGGTTAGATCACATGGTATCTAGGGAGAGCTAGTTAACTGGATACAAAATTGGCATCTCAATAGAAAGCAGACAGTGGTGGGTGGAAGGCTGTTTATCGGACTGGAGCTCTCTGACTATGGTGTGCCTCAGTGCATATCAATGATTTGGATGAGAGTGTACGTGGAATAATTAGTAAGTTTGCAGATGACACTGAAATAGGTGGCAAGGTGGACAGTGGAGGAGATTATCAAGCATTACAATGGGATCTTGATAAGCCGGGCAAGTGGGCCAAGAAATGGCTAATGTAGTTTAATTCAGATGTGTGAAGTGTTGCATTTTTGGAAGTCAAACCAGGGCAGGACATTCAGAGTGAACAGGAGAGCCCTGGGGCCCTGGGGAAAGTTGTAGGGCAGAACGATCTAGGAGCACAAGTACATAGTTCCTTGAAAGTAGCATTCCAGGTAGATTGGGTGGTGAAGATAGCTTTTGAAATGCTGGCCTTCTGTGGGCATCTCTAACAGGTTTCGAGACCAAAATGTGCAACTAAAAACGATTCAGATGATTCTGTGACTGTTTGCAGCACTAGTTACTCACCTGAGGGCCAGGAAATCCCTTCAACCCCGTTTCTCCTGGAATTCCCTGTGGAAAAAGAAAGGAGATTTAAGCTGCAAATTTACTTTGCTGTAAACAAGAATTGGTAGCAAGATTCACCATATTTAGGTGTCAGCAGTTGGCATTCAATTGCTTATCGATTTCAACTCTGAGCCAGAGGCTGGCACACAAAAACATACAAGCCTGCTGTTATCCAGCAGCATAGGGGGTGTGTCCCAGTGATGAAAGTTTCATCTTGCAGATGAAATATTAGATAGTGGACATAAAAGTCTTTACATTGCTATCCTGAAGAAAACGAGGGGAGTTCTGCCCAGTGTCCTCACCCAAATGATCTATGAGCTAAAAGTGGCTTTTGTCAGAGTTCTGGTAGTGGGTCCTTCACAGCAGGTGTTTATCTGTCAGACCTCCTGTATTAAACACAACAGAATACTTAATTGTCTGTGGATTGGTTTGAAGCACCATAACAGTGTAGGTTTGACTTTCTCTCCACCTAACTCTAACAATGTAACTGAAAAAATCTATTCCGATTCCAATCACTTTCGATTATACGGTTTATCATTTTCCCAGCATCTCAGTATTGAAGGGAAATTATAGGTGGATGACCTGCAGCATGTTTCCAAAGCTCTTAATTAAACCAGTGTGTAAGTGTGCATATAGTCTTGCACTGGTTATGAACTATTATTGTTTTCCTACCTCAACCTTGTGGTAGTGAGAGTGATTAAACACCATTCATAAAGTAGCTGAGTTTTAGAAACATAGAAACATAGAAAATAGGTGCAGGAGTAGGGTATTCGGCCCTTCGAGACGGCACCGCCATTCAATATGATCATGGCTGATCATCCAAAATCAGTATCCTGTTCCGGCTTTTCCCCCATATCCCTTGATTCCCTTAGCCCTGAGCTAAATCTAACTTGAAAACATCCAGTGAGTTTGCCTCCACTGCCTTCTGTGGCAGAGAATTCCACAGATTCACAACTCTCTGGCTGAAAAAGTTTTTCCTCATCTCAGTCCTAAATGACCTAGAGACAGAGACAGAGACAGAGAGAGAGAGAGAGAGAGAGGCGGAGCAGCCAGCCTTCCGCCTAATAGCTACCCGCCAACCACCACCCCCACCGGTTGCGCCTGTGCCGAAGGACATTGTGGCTGGCTGGCGGGCCGGCCGGCAGAAGGCGTTGTGGTGGCGGCCAGTTCCGCTGTCTGGTCCCGGCGGCTGCTCGCAGCCACCTGAGCTACTTCCCTCCCCAGGCCAGACTCCCCACACGCTGTGAAAGGAACTCTCCCCCACCAGCGGCCTTGTCCTTTTACAGCCGCTTCCCACTTTACAGCCGCTTCCCATCAGCTGCCAGCAATGAGGGATAGACTTGGCTATCCCTCAGTACAGCAACATCATTCTTGATGTTGCTGTACTGAGGGATAGCCAAGTCTATCTTTCTTGACTTACAACCTAGCCTTCGGCCTCCAAGACGCAGGTAAATTTTGGTGCCTTATTTTGGGGTAAAAAATAGCGTCTTCATTGCCGGGAAATACGGTATATCATATCCCTTAACTACTAACTGCGCATTCAATTCATCCATCTTATTTCAAATGCTCTTCGCATTAAGGCAAAAAAGCTTTCAGGTTAGTTTTTCTTATCTCCCTTCTACCTTTTGCTTCTGGCCACTTTTTATGGCCCTCTTTTTATGGGTGCTTGCACTGGGTCCCATCTCCCTGCCCTGTTAGTTTAAACGTGACCTTTTCTACACTCTCTTTCCCGTTAGCTACACGGATACGCGTCCACGTTGTTGACTCCATCCCCCCATTTTTTAGTTTAAACCCACCCCTGTAGCACTAGCAAACCTGCCTGCCAGAATGCCGGTCCCCTTCCAATTTTACTTCGGAGTCACATGAGTGACTACGTGAAGAAGCCCGCCAGGACGCATGCGTGTCATATCGCTTTCACGCTTGCGAAACGACAGGCGGGGTGGAATGTTCCCCCACAGCGGTAAGTTTGAAACCGCGACCTGCAGGTAAGTGATTTACTCTGCGGTAGTTTTTGTCCCCGCGCTGTTTTTACACAGGGGGGGAAGCTGGACAAAATAGTGTCCACAAGTGCTGCGAGTAAAGCTGGCTGGGGAGGACCGCGAAGTTGCGGGAGCCAGCAGCAGCTGAAGGCACAAGCCCCGTAAGGGATCAGCTGTGCCGACTTTTTGTCCCGCGCCGGCCAGAACACCATGGCCGGGCGGGAGACTATTCAGAATGGGGCCGTTGACTTTTGACAAGTCGAAAACGGAGGAGGCGGGGTGGAACGACGTTCCCCCGTAGCGACAATTTAAACCAGGACCTGCAGGTAAGAGCTGCGGTCTTTTTGTGTTTTCCCATGCTGATTACAGGTGGAGAAACCAATGGGCTGCGACAAAGTTGGTGAGGGAGGACCGCGGAGCAGCGGGCAGCCAACAGCAGCCAGCGGCACTCGGATCACCGATGTCGCCTCCGCACCGGCCAGATCCACGCGGCTGGGCGGTAAGGCTAGACACAAAACAAACAAGGTCGTGGACTCAGAGGAGTCCGACTTTGAACAACCGCGGGCGGCCAGCGACCGAGAGCGCTGGAGCCGGATGGAGCGGTAGTGGAGCATTTGCTCCAACGTGACAGACTCCGGGAGATGGAGTCGGGTCACTGTGGGCCCTATGATAACCCACAGCAGTACCTCTTGAAGGGCTGCACAGTGCTTCTACCTCATCAGAGGGGAGCACTGCGGGTCAGTTCTGGGCTGACCTGGAAGAGGGGTCCGCAGAAGGAAAGACAAGTGTGCAAGGGGTGCAGGGACTGTGCAAACCTGGGACCACAAAACCACCAATACTATTGTTTGGAGGCAACCTATCGAAGCAAGTCAAGGAGCTCGATGAGGAAGCAAAAACCCTGGGACTAATAAAAGGGACTCGAACAAAAACCCACTACAGCCAAAGACAGCACCCCTACGCACCCACCAGCAGAACTGGTGAAAGCACGAAGGCCCGGTACTCAAAACATGAGTCTTTTTAGGCCATGGCCCAGGCCGGCCTTCTTGGAAGATGCGGGGACCTCCAACGCCAACCAAACCGAAAATCCAGACACCAGCGCAACAACAGCAGCGAAGAACCTACAAAAAAGAAGTAAACCTGCCACTGGTAACTATGGAGGTAGGTGGGTCTGGTTCCCTACAAAATACAGGGAGCATGGAGGTTGGGGGGAGATTACACTCTTTCTGAATGCATGGAGCATGTTAACAACCGATACTTACATCTTAAGCAGTATCCAGGGATATATAATAGAGTTTATACACAAGTACAGCCCTCCAGTTCAACATATACCGAACCGAATGTTCGTGCTTTCTGATAAAGAAAAATCAAAAGCGCAAGCTGAACTGGAGCGGCTTTACGTAAAAGGTGTAATTGAGAAAACTCAACACGAACCATAAGAATTCGTGTCCAATATATTTACCAAAAACAAAAAAGATGGTGGTTGTCGCATCATCATAGATCTGACAAAATTGAATACATTTGTACAATATATTCACTTCAAAATGGAAACCTTTGTTACTGCTAAACAATTAATTTCCAAAGGTTACTTCATGGCCAGCATCGATTTAAAAGATGCTTACTATTCAGTGCCTATACGAGGTGACCACAGATGTTACTTAAAATTCAACTGGATGGGACAACAGTGGCAGTATAAAGCACTGCCAAATGGTTTATCATCAGCCCCCAGGCTGTTCACAAACATTTTGAAACCAGCCCTAGCGTTTCTACGTAAACGTAAACACATGGTCATGGATATTTAGATGACATACTCATTGTGGGCAAAACTTTGGAATTGGCCAAACAAACTGTAACAGCCACAAAACAGTTATTTGAAAAACTGGGATTTATTATCCATCCAGTTAAATCTAAACTAACGCCTTCCACTACTATGGACTATTTGGGGTTCACCATTGACTCAGTTCACATGTCGGTGACTCTGCCTAAGGGAAAGGCTAGAGATTTAATAGAGGCTTGCTATAACCTCATTGACATCAGCAAACCATCCATCAGATTGGTAGCAAAAGTAATCGGCAAAATGGTGGCTGCCTTTCCAGCCACACAATTTGGACCTCTACATTACCAAAACTTACAGAGAGCAAAAATACAAGCACTCAAAATTAATGCAGGTCACTTTGACAGACCTATGAAACTACCAATCAAAGCTAAAATGGAACTAAAATGGTGGATAGATCTGGCTTTGTTCCAATCCAATCATTGTCAGTAACCCTTCCATAGTACTACAAACTGATGCCAGTGCACTTGGGTGGGGAGCCACCAATACCATCACCAGCTGTGGAGGTAGATGGACTGCTCAGAAGGCATCATTATTACTCACACTGGGCATAAACTACCTGGAAATGTTGGGTGCATTCCATGGCCTAAAGTCATATTGTACTGGGTCATATCACCAGCATGTTAGACTACAGATAGACAATACCACCTTGGTAGCATACATTAACCACATGGGTGGAAATAAATCAACATAATGTGACAATCTGGCTAATACAATTTGGCAATGGTGTATCCAGAGGGATATTTGGATATCAGCCACTTACCTACCAGGAAGACTAAATTTAGTGGCAGACACCAGGCCATGCAAATTTAATGAAAACACCGAATGGATGTTGAATAAAAAAGTATTTGCTGATATTACATCAAAATATGGAACACCAGATATCGATCTATTCGCATCCAGACTTAACCACCAGTTATCAAATTATGTTTCATGGGAACCAGACCCTGGGGCAGCGGCGACAGATGCATTTTCGCTGCATTGGGGGGAAATTGTTTATTTACGCATTCCCTCCTTTCTGCCTCATCAGTCGGGTATTAAGGAAAATACAACAAGACTCTGCGTCTGGTATTTTGGTAGTACCCGTTGGCCTACTCAACCATGGTTCCCAGTGGTATTAAACATGGTATTAGAACCATGTATCACCATCCCACATAGACCAGATTTATTGCTACATCCCGTAACAAGGGATAGCCACCCATGCCATAAACATTTGAACTTATTAATTTGTAGAGATTAAAAACACCTCTACTACAACTGGGACTGACGGACCGAACAGTGAACATGATCTCGGCAGCCCAAAGACAGTCAACCAAAAAACAGTATCTGGTCTATATCAGGAAGTGGGAGATGTACTGCCATAAAAACAACATCACCTACAGAGACATGAACATCCCGTCTGTTCTGGAATATCTGGCAGGCCTCCACTATGATGAGGGGCTCAGTTACAGTGCCATCAACTGCGCCAGAAGTGCCCTATCGACTTACCTATGGCAGGGGACAGAGCGTTACTCTGTTGGGACTCACCCACTGGTAACAAAACTTATGAGGGGAATTTTTAATACTAATCCCCCAAGAACCAGGTACTCCCAAATATGGGATGTAAGTATTGTCCTGAAGATGCTCAGGAATTGGATCTCCAGCAACAGCTCTGTCCCTACACAGACTGACATTAAAAACAGTCATGCTAATGGCATTGGTCACGGCACAGAGGGTACAGTCACTGCATAAACTAAGACTGGACAACATGACTTCCTCAACAGAAAATATTACATTTCATATCTATGAGTTAGTAAAGCAGAACAGACAGGGATCAGCAGGCCTCAATATACAATTTAGGTCATACCCAACAGATGACCGTCTCTGTATAGTAAGACATCTGTCGTTATACATGGAGACAACGAAAATCCTAAGAGGCAATGAGAAGGCACTTTTGGTCAGCCACAAGCAACCACACAAAAGAGTGACGGTCCAGACCATCTCAAGATGGCTGAAACAGGTTCTAACATAGGCTGGGGTGGATACTAATATTTTTAAATCTCATTCCACCAGGGCTGTAGCTACATCGGCAGCGATACAGTTGGATGTACCAATGGACCAAATCCTCAAGGCAGCAGGATGGTCTGGGGGAAAAAAACATTCCAATTATTTTACAACAAACCAGTAATGAAACCTGGAACGTTTGCAGAAACAATTTTAAGTTCTGTAAATTAATTTAAACCCATAAAAAGGGGTTATAATTTTGTGTTAACAAATTTAATGATTTCAATGTCGAATTCATGTCCAAATTATGTTAACACAATTCCTCCTACAGTCATCAAGGCAGACGTGATGCATGGACTCGTTTCCACGGCATGAAATCACAGAGCTTTAAAATCTTCACGTAGTCACTCACGTGACTCCGAAGTAAAATAATAAGATTAAACGAGAACTTACCAGTTTGAAGTTTGATCTGTATTTTATGAGGAGTTACGATGAGGAATTACGTGCCCTCCGCTCCCACCCTTGATCATATACTTAACTGGTATCTCTTCTCTAATCTTACTATGTTTAGTCATTACAATTATCTGTGATTTCACACCGCTGCTTTGAAGAATGACACGCATGTGTCCTGGCAGGCTTCTTCACGTAATCCCTCATCGTAACTCCTCATAAAATACAGATCAAACTTCAAACTGGTAAGTTCTCGTTTAATCTTACTATTAAGGTGCAACCTGTTTCTTTTGTACAGGTCATCCCTGTCCCAGAAGAGATCCCAGTGGTCTAGAAATCTAAATCACTGCCCCCTGCACCAACTTCTCAGCCACACATTCAGATCCCCTATCTCCCTGAAAAACATTCAATGCACACCTCCCCACAAAATGACTTCACCCCTGTACATGGAGCTAAAACTTAATGGAGTCAGTACTGTGTTATTGCAGGAGTTAATATAGGAGTTTATATTTAGGGAGCATGTTGGTACAGCTGGTACAGCTGCTGCCTCACAGCTCCAAAGACCTGTGTTCAATCCTAATCTTGGGTGCTGTTTGAGCAGAGTTTGCACATTCAGTGACCAAGTAGGCATCCTCTGCTAAGAAATGGGTTCTTTCAACCCATTTCATCCATGCCTACCTTGATGCCTATCTAAGCCAATCCTTGCCTGTATTAGGATTGTATCCTTCTTTATCTTTCCAACCCAAGTATGGATCCAAATACCTTTTCAATGTTGTAATTGTATCTGCCTGCAGCTCCCCCTCTGGCAGCTCGTTCCAGATAACCACCACCCACTGTGTGAAAAACCTAATCTCAAATCTCCCTAAACTTTCTCTCCTCTCACCTTAAACGTGTCCTCAGTCACCCCTACCCTGGCAAAAATGTCTATCGATCCTATTTATGCTAGATCTCAAATACCTCAAAGACGTGTGATTTGTTATGTTAATTGGGCGCTGTAAATAAGCCAGTTCGGTATTCCGACTGCACATGCACAGGTCATAGGTCGCTCAGGCTAAACACTTGTGGCGACCATGCCTCTGCATGGGTGCAGACCTGCGTTTCGTCCCGATCCGGCTGCGGCTGGGCCGTCCCCATCCCCTCCCGATTGTCCCGGCCGGAGATGTCCGGGGCGGCGGAGGAGGCGGGGCACCGGCCCATCGCAGCGGCAGCCCATGCCCGCAGGCGGCGCTGACAGGCAGAGTCGAGCTGCGGCCGGCACCTCCCCTCCTCTCTGGCTGTGGGCCTGTGCTGACACTCCCATCCGCAGACCTTTGGATGAAACCCCCTCCTTCAGACTTCCTTCACATTAGACTTTTGTGCCGTGGTTGGGATGGATAGGAGCGGGGATTTCCACGGGCGCAAGGAACAAATGACCTAAAGTTTGCGTTGAGTGAACTGAGTGATCTTAACGTCCTCATCGTACACGGACATTTTGTGAGAGTGGTTGGATCCCAGCTTCAGCTCAACCAATGTCGGTCACATTATCCAGACAGACGGTGGGGAATCAGCGGGATCGAGAAGGCAGCGTCCGACCCGGGAGTAGAGGTGTCAGTTCTTCCAGCGGCGAGCGGTGAGGCACCAGCTCACCTGTCGGGCGCTGACTCCTCGATCCCGGGATCCAACCACTCTCACAAAACACCGGTGTACGACGAGGACGGTAAGAACACTCAGTTCATTCAATGTAAACTTGAGGTCATTTGTTCCTTGCACCCGCGGAAATCTCCAGCGCGGCCGAGACGAGGGGGTTCTGAAGTTGCATTTTCTCGATTGAGGACATTTTTTCGACCCCGTTCGCTTTTTAAAATTCTCGAATGACCTTTGAAAAATCCCATGATTCCATGCTTTTTTCGGAAAAAGCTAACAGGCTTATTATCACTAGAGTATAGGTAAGAGGTAGAATATGGGGAGGGGGTGGAAGGTATGGCTGACAAAATCAGAAGAATAAAATGGGAATTAGTGTAAATGGGCAGTCAGATGTTTGACAGGAACGCGGTGAGCCTGTTTCAAAGCTTATTTTACCTGGTCTACAAATCTCTGACTTTAGAAAGAGCCACTTAAAATCAGTCAAGATTCCCTGTCCTCATCACTCACTCACTAAAATTTAGAGTAGTTTTTAATTTGTTTAGGCAGTTAGTCATAGTCATACAATGTGGAAACAGGCCCTTCGGCCCAACTTGCCCACATCGACCAGCATGTCCCATCGACACTAGTCCCATCTGCCTGTGTTTGGCCCAGATCCCTATAAACCAGCCCTATCCATGTACCTGTCCAAATTTTTCTTAAACGTTGCAATACTACCTGCCATAACTACCTCCTCTGGCAGCTCATTCCATACATTCACCACCCTCTGTGAGAAAAAGTTACCCCTCATGTTCCTATTAAATCTTTCCCCCCTCACCTTAAATCTATGTCCTGTGGTTCCTGATAACCCCTACTCTGGGTAAAAGACTCTGTGCTTCTACCCGATCTACCCGATCTATTCCTCTCATGATTTTGTATACCTCTAGAAACTATGTTGTACTGCTCCCTCATACTCCCATACATGATCTACTGTGTGGAGGTATGGGGGAACACATACAAAACAAATACACATCCAATCTTCATCCTCCAAAAAAGAGCAATACGAATTATACATAAAACCACCTACAGACAATCAACAAAACCATTATTTATCAGAGTAAAAACATTAAAATTTCAAGATCTGACAGATTATAAAACTATCCAAATTATGTTCAAAGCAGCTAATCAGCAATTGCCTTGTAATATCCAGGGGTTGTTCCAACGGAGAGAAAGCAAACACAACCTGAGAGGAACCTATATATTCGAAAACCGGCAATAAGAACTAATGCAAAACTCCATTGTGTTACAGCAAAGGGTGTTAGTCTCTGGAATAACTGCCTTGGGGGGCTCTTTTAAAACGGAGATGAGGAAGAACTTCTTCACCCAGAGGGTGGTTAATTTATGGAATTCACTGCCCCAGGGAGCAGTGGAAGCAGAAACTTTAAATATATTTAAGACTAAAATAGATGTTTTTTTAGCTGCCAAGGGGATAAGGGGCTACGGGGAGAGGGCAGGGATATGGACCTAGGTATGGTTAGTATAGTAAGACCTGAGTGATCTCCTGGACAAGTGTCGATCGCCTGGATTGGGGTCGGAGAGGAATTTCCCGGATTTTTTTCCCGAATTGGACCTGGGTTTTTATCCGTTTTTTTGCCTCCCCCAGGAGATCACGAGGTTTTTGGGGTGGAGAGGGGTGATAGCGGTATAAAGGGGAGGGTAGTGTCTTGTGTTCTGTGTCTTGTGTCTACTGTTTGTGGGTAAGTGTGTCTGTTTAGTGTTCAGCCATGAGCGAATGGCGGTGCGGGCTCGACGGACCTGGTAGTCTACTCTCGCACCTACTTTCTATGTTTCTATGTTTCTATGATGAGCTGAAAAAATGTAAGACTCTATTCAAACTAAAAACACTCTTCAGAAACAAAAGATTGAATGGTTATGAGCTGGACCAGTGATTTTCTTTTCTGTTTGGTTATTTCTTGTTTGTGGACTGTTCAACAGATTTTGGGTCCATTTGTTCCCATTATTTTGTTTTTCCATGAAAATGTATAGAAAATAAGAGGGGGTAGGACCAGAAAAGTTTTCGAACTTCTTCTTACCCCTTTTGAACATGAACGATATTATTTGTATTATTTGAGTTACTTATTTGTTTGTTTCCCTTTGTGTTTTATTTTATTTTTTATTGCTTACAAGTTTATTTGTGTTTGTATTTTTTAACATGTTCAATAAAATTAATAAAGTAAAAGTAAGTAAAGTAAAAACTTTATGGGTAGCATTACTGCGACTATGTTTTTTTATTTTTTAACTACTTGAATTTAATTTTCATCAATACCAAATTTTAAATTCCAGAATTCAAATGCATATCTCCAGGTAAAGGGACTGATTCTCTAGACGCTAACCAGACAGAATCTGTGTGGCAGTGTTGGATACAGTAAAAGCACCCAAATAGGTCCTTGGGTCCATCGAGGCCAGTGAAGCCACTTAGCCTTTCGAACCTGTTGTGCCATTCATTAGATTCTGGGTGATGGGTGACTCAACCACATTGTTACAACATAGAACATTAACAATAAAGGAAAAGGCCATTCGGCCCACTATGTCAGTGCCAAACGTGATGTCAAAATAAACTCATCTCAATCTCGAATTAATGGGAAGGAAAGCTCGAGAATGGACAACAGAGTAAGGTCAGGGCCAATTGTGAGCAGTTCGAGGGGGGAAGTGAATACGGAGGTCAAAGTGCTGTAAATGAATGCATGGAGTATAAGGAATAAAGTGGACGAGCTTGAGGCTCAGTTAGAAACTGGCAGTGATGTTGTGGGAATTACTGAGACATGGCTGCAAGAGGGTAAGGGTTGGGAACGGAATATTCAAGGGTATACCTCCTATCGAAAAGACAGACAGGTGGGCAGAGAGGGTGGGGTTGCCCTGTTGGTGAGGAATGAAATTCAGTCCCTTGCAAGGGGTGACATTGAAACAGGAGATGTGGAGTCAATATGGATAGAACTAAGGAATTGTAAGGGTGAAAAGACCCTAATGGGACTAATCTACAATCCCCCAAACAGTAGCCTGGACATAGGGTGCAAGTTGAATCAGGAATTAAAATTGGCATGTAGCAAAAGTAATGCTGTGGTGGTTATGGGAGATTTCAACATGCAGGTAGACTGGGAAAATCAGGTTGGTACTGGACCCCAAGAAAGGGACTATGTAGAGTGCCTTCATGATAGATTCTTAGAGCAGCTTGTATTGGAGCCTACCAGGGAGAAGGCAATTCTAGATTTAGTGTTATGTAATGAACCGGATTTGATAAAGGAACTTGAGGTTAATGAGCCATTAGGAGGCAGTGACCATAACATGGTCAGGTTTAATCTACAATTGGAGAGGGAGAAGAGTAGATCAGAGGTGTCAGTGTTGCAGTTGAATAAAGGGGACTACGGTACTATGAGGGAGGAGCTGGCCAAAGTTGACTGGAAAGATACACTAGCAGGGATGACAGTGGAACAAAAATGGCAGGCGTTCCTAGGAATAATACAGAAGGTGCAGGATCAGTTCATTCCTAGGAGGAAGAAAGATTCCAAGGGGAGAAAGGGACTAGATAGAGCTAGATAGGACTCTTAAAGATAGCGGAGTCAGGGGATATGGAGAAAGGCAGGAACGGGGTACTGATTGGGGATGATCAGCAATGATCACATTGAATGGTGGTGCTGGCTCGAAGGGCGAAATGGCCTACTCCTGCACCTATTGTCTATTGTCTATTGTCATCTGCCAGTATGTGACACATGATGCTCCATACCCTGCTTATCTATGTGCCTATCTAAAATATCAATAATATTTATTCGGTCTTCAAAGGTTCTTCAAAGGTCTACTGGATAAAATAAAGATCAAATGACCCACCTAGTCGGGATTTCAAACAACTTTTGTGGAAACAATTAACAATAGCAGGAGACGGGGTGTTGCCATGCTCAGACCCATGTACATTGAAGTTAACTGAATGGCTATCAGTAAACTTGATGATAATCACCAGCCAAATGATGAGAGACCAAATGGCAGCCATTGCTGTATCCCTGTCACTGAGGGGCATTGATGGTGAAAAAGCATTGGAGGAGTTAATGTTCCAATAGAATGGATAGATTTACATCAGTGCCCTGTGATTGTTTAGAACCCATTACAGCTTTATGCCCAATGGGAATCCTTGCTTATGGACAGTAAAGCAACACAGAAAGACTAGAGTTACAAGGGAATGTAGACACTTTTGACTCACCTGGTCTCCTTTGAAGCCCAGTTCACCCTACAAGGAAAAGAACAAGCAAACCATTAGGAACACAGGCCTTTCAGACGTGCAATACAATTCAACATTTCAATTCAATTATGGCCATTCTATATTTTGACTTAATTTACTTGCTCTGGATCTCAACGAAAATCTACTTATGCTGGGTTTTGTAATTTCTAATTAATCTGCAGCCTCAACATGTTTCTGTGGGCAGATAATAAGTCCCAGGCCTCATCATTGATGTACAAGCTATTTATAAAAGGAGGGGAAAACTTCTACATGGTTTTGACTTCAGACAGCAAGCAATTTGGGCGGCACGGTAACAGAGCGGTAGAGTTGCAGTCTTACAGCGCCAGAGACCCAGGTTCGATCCTGACTATGGGTGCTGTCCGTACTGAGTTTGTACCTTCTCCCTATGACCGCGTGGGTTTTCTCTCGGTGCTTCGCTTTCCTCTGACACTTCCAAAGATGTTCAGGTTTCGTAAGTTAATTGGATTTGGTAAAAATTGTAAATTGGCCCTAGAATGTAGGATAGTGTTAGTGTGCGGGGATTGCTGGTCGGTGCGGACTCGGTGGGCCGAAGGTATTGTTTCTGAGCTGTATCGCTAAACTAAACTAAACTAAACTAAACAAAGTCACCGATTACTTTGATGCGTACCAGTTCTGGCCAGAGTTGGGTAGTTATTTGCTAAACTTGTAAGCATTAATTCATATGTGGTGGGACAAGTTTAACTCTTTAGCTGCTGAGCTCATAAAAGCAGGCACATCATGATATGGGTATTGGAAGATGCTTGCATCCCACAGCTCTTCTGCAGCTAATATTAAAAAACACATGTCACCAGTGGGTCAATGCTGAATCTAAGAATGAAGGTCTTGTGAGAAGTCTTAAAAATAAATCATGATTTCCAATGATAACAAGATACAGGAGCAGGAGTATTTACGTTTTTTGAAGAAGTAACCAAAAGGTGAGAAGGGCAGGTCGGCTGCTCTGGAAGGTTAGATTGCTTAGTATCCAGCGGGAGTGAGTTAACTGGATACAAAATTGGCATCACAATAGAAAGCAAAAGGTGGTGTGTGGAAGGTTGTATGTCAAACTGCAGCTCTTTGACTCTGACAATGATTTATCCTCCATGACTCTCTGGGGCAGAGATGAAATTTCTACATACTTTGGTTTTAAATGTAGATATTACACCTATAAAATAGGGAAAACTACCAATGTGTATCACAAGACTTTTATTAAACAATGAATTCATGCCATGTAGAGCAAATTACCGAAAGCTTGGGCAGAGATATAAGTTTTAAGGAGCATCTTAATGTAAAAGAAGAAAGATATTGAGATGGAGGCAGGGAATACCAGAACTCCTTCAAACTAGGCATATCTTGAGTACAGGAGGAGAGCCAATGTATGGCAGAACCCGTACTGCCTTGGAGGATTATTTACATTTGGAATCTGCAAGGGATCTCAGTCAGAGAGGAGCAACAGGTAAATAGAGAGGCAATATCAGGGAAGGACTAAAAATAAGGATGAAATTTTGCATGTGAACAGTTACTTAACTAGATACCAGTGAGGATGAGTAAGCACAGGGTAGAGATGGGAAGTTGGTATGAATTAGGAATATGTCAGGTGAGTTTTGGATACCCTCAAGTTTATAGAGAGCAGAGTGCAGAATAGTCAGCTTGGTATGGTAACTGCCAAGAAAGTGCAGACAGTTGTGAACTTAGCAAAGTCATCATGCAAACCAGCCTCCTCCCATCACTGACTCTGTCTATACTTCACAGCCAACTTAATTATGGACCACTCACATTCCAGTCATTCTCTCTTCTCTGTCCCGTTGGGCAGAAGATATAAAAGCTTGAAAGTACACACCACCAGATTCAAGAACAGCTACTTCCTCGTTGTCATTAGATTATTGAATGGTCCTCTCATTAGCAATAGATGTGTTCCCATTTACCTCATTGCGACCATTGGTTTTTTTATCTGCACTTTCTCAGTAACTGTAACACTACATTATGCACTTTGGTTATTTCTGTTTTACACTACGTGTTGTACTCGTACATGGTATGATTTGCCCAGAAACAGACAAAACAAAGTTATTCGCTGCATATTGGTACACATGACAATAGAACATAGAACAGTACAGTGCAAGAACAGGCCCTTTGGCTGACAATGTCTGTGGTGAACATGATACCAAGACAAACTCTTATCTGCCTGCGCATAATCCGTCCCTCCATTCCCTGTATAACCATATGCCCTTCCAAAAGTCTCTTAAATGCCACTTTCGTATCTGCCTTAAACACCACTGCCTACAGTGCATTCCAGGCACTCACTAATCTCTGCGTAAAAAACGTGCCCCGTACATCTCCTTTAAACCTTGCCCCTCTAAAAGTTAATATGTCCCTCTATATTTGATTTGTCCATTCTGGGAAAAGGATTCTGACTATTTACCCTATCTATGCCTCTCATAATTGTATATACTTTATCAGGTCTCCCCACAACCCTTGGCATTGCAGAGAAAACAATCCAAGTCTGTCCCACCTCTCCCTGTGGCTAATACCCTCAAATCCAGGTATCATTCTGGTAAATCTCCTTTGCACCCTTCCAAAGCCTCCACATCCTGCCTATAGTGGAACAACCAGAACTGCACACAATACTCCAAATGCAGCCTAACCAGTCCTGTGAAGCTGCATCATGGCTTCCTAATAAACTAATACCAGTAACATTGTAATAGCAAACGGGAGAGGCCAGCCAAGATTTAGATGAGGGTTTCAGCAGCAGGTAAATGAGGCTGGGATGGAATCAGGGAAATGACAGAGATGGATATGGACAATCTGAAGGACAGCATGGATGTGTAGTCCAAAATATGCCTGACTTGGTACTGATTACCAGTAAGATTGGTGCTTAGTCATAATTATGCACCAGGCCTGCAGCCATCTGAGATGTTTATATGCGACATAAATCAGGGAGATGTGTTCTCAGCCAATCTAACTAAACTAGCTTCTCTCTGGGGGAACGGTCGCTGGTTTATGTTCCATTCCAGAGTTTGACGCACAGGATCTGGGCCGACACTCCAGCACGGTACTGTGGGAGATCTGTGTCGCATTAAACCCAGCCCTTGTTGATCAGAGATCAAATCCCACTGGAAATATTATCAAGGATAATAGAGGCTTCTCTCCAGCCATTTACGTGATTACAAACAGGATGTCCGCTTGTTATCAAACGATAATAAGATTATGGATCGTGGATATGATTGTGGATATGATTGTGGATGATCAGCCATGATCACATTGAATGGTGGTGCTGGCTTGAAGGGCCGTATGGCCTACTCCTGCACCTATTGTCTATTGTCTATTATCTCTTGTTGACTGTGAAGTATTGGCTGGACACAGATTGGTTCCCATATCCCTTCAATACAGCAGTATCTGCCCTTCAAAATCAATCTCATTGGCTCTTCTTTAGATCACTCTAAGATTGTGAAAAGTATTTTATAAATGCAAGCACTCTACTCTCCATCGTATTCATCACACTCTGTGTGTAGTCAACTCATCATGCCAAAGGCTGACACTCATTCACCCCAAGGAGAAATCATCCTCCTTCCCTCAAACCCTTGGAAAATAAACAGTAAACATTAACAGAACTCCCAGACGGAACCTTAGGCTGCAGAGGTGAACTCACCCTTTGTCCAGGAACTCCAGTTTGTCCAGGTATTCCTGGTAATCCCTGCAACAGAAGAGAATAAAACATAGACTTACAAACTATTATAACATTATTCATTATTTTAAAAAATCTGCCTGAAATGATCATTTCTATCTTATTATACTTAATGCTCGAAGTTAATAGTGTGGAGGAGACTATGGAGGTAGGTTGGAAATGGGATCTAAAACCCAATACCAATCTAGTAGAGAGGTGGAGAGGTTTATAGCCTGATGAATTAAGTGGCAGTTGGCTGTGCATTGGTGATAGACATCAGAGGGATGATAGACACAAAATGCTGGAGCAACTCAGCGGGAGAGGCAGCATCTCCGGAGAGAAGGAATGGGCGACGTTTCGGGTCGAGATCCTTCTTCAGAGGGATGATGTTCTACTTAGGGTGCAGGTCTTAATTAATGCAGACTATTCAGGATGTGGAGATTAGTGAGCTCAGTGTTAACTCATGGAACAAGGATGGGATGAGAAGAACACGAAAATAGAAAGCCACAGGCCACGACACGGTGCCTATCCCACACACATCTAAGTCAAACATTGTTTGTTCAAGTTCTACACTGGAAACAGAGCACAAACTATAGGTCGATGCTTCAGTGTTGGGGGAATGCCTCAATATCAGAGAGGCTGAATTTTGTTCAGCTCCCAATCCAAGTCTCCATTGCCTTCTGAGAACAGCTGGAGACTTCTCAGAATTTCTGACAGGCTGAAGCGGAGCAACATCGTTGACATAGGTGATCTGGTTGTTTATCTCACTGCTATCCGAGGAAGGTTGGCAATGAATGTTTCAACTGGGATGTCTGTTCCAACTGGGATGCCTTAGTCATAAAGCAAAGAAATGGGTCCTTCAGCCCATCATGTTCATGCCAACTATCAAGCATTACTACATTATGATCCTATATTAATCCCATTTACTCTCCCTACATCAACTCTCCCAGATTCTACCATTCACCTATACACTGGTGACCATTTACAGTGTCCAATCCATCCTCATAAACGCAGTCTTTTGCCCAGAGTCGGGGAATTGAGAACCAGTTGACATGGGTTGAAGGTGAGGGGGGAAAGATTTAATGGAAACCTGAGGTGTAACTTTTTTACACAAAGGGTGGTGGGTGTATCGAACAAGCTGCCGGAGGAGGTAGTTGAGGCAGGTACTAATGCAATGTTTAAGAGACATTTAGACAGGTACATGGATAGGGTATGTTTAGAGGGCCATGGGTCAAAAGCAAACAGGTTTACAGGGCCTGTTACAACACTGTATGACTCGATGATTCTATATCCCAAAGAGCTCCATAGCAATGAGGTGCTTAAAGTTTAGTTGCTTATGTGATGTACAAAATAGAGTAAGACCCCAGGCTTGTAATAAAAAAGAACTGCAAAAGTCGATTCATACCAAAGATAGGACACAAAATACTGGAGTAACTCAGCGGGTCAGGCAGCATCTTTGGAGAAAATGGATAGGTGACTTTTCGGGTGAACTCTGTCTGTCTCACCGGGTTAACCTATAGCCCTGCCTGAACTGACAGGACACCAGCGCTGCTTCTCCGTGCTGGCTGTAAACCTGGGCCATATTTCCGGCAAGTCCAGGCAGGGCTGTAGGTTAACCTGGCGGGACAGTCAGAGTTGAGCTGGGTTTAGCGCTGCTTCTGTGCGCTGGCTGTGGCATCAGAAAGATTCCAGGCTTGTTACTTTTATGATTTCATGTTGCTGACTCTCATATATCATCGAAGGAGTCAGATGATGCCCTGGTTTAACATGACGTTAGGATGACCGTACTCCAGAGGCGGAGCATGCCCTCTGACTGGCGGCTGAGATTTGGGGTTCAGCGGAGAACCCCCAAGTTTCAAATCGACCACTTAGGTCCAAATTGTTCCAGGTTGTCGGCTGAAGTCAGGGCGGGGAGTCTCCATCACTAATCTGAGCATGAGAAGATTAATTAATTGCTTCTGTGCTTCCTGCCAAGGGTTTTGTGAAAATACGATCCTGATCCTGACTGGAAAATGCTTGTCTTTTGGCTTCAGAAGCTCTGGGAAACAGATAGGAAAGTGGAGATCATATCAGCCGTGATATTATTGAACGATTGGAGCAAGTTTGAGGGGATAAATGACCTGATTCTGCTCCTGTTTCTTGTGATGTTAAGAGTTTGAATGGAATGCAGAAATAGATGGCCTGTTAGATCAGGGAGTAACAGGTTTTTGGAAAGTATCTGAAGAAGGGTCTCGATCCGAAACATCACTTATTCCTTTTCTCCAGTGATACTGCCTGACCGGCTGAGTTACTCCAGCATTTTGTGTCCTTCTTTGGAAAGTGTCATTGGCTGGTATGACAGGGCAGAGAGAGGGAGCAAGTCAACCCTGACTGAGACGGAGATCTCATCAAATCACCACATCTTTAGAGACATCATGTAACATCCTGGACCAATGGCCGTCCCTTAAGTAAGATGATGTGGATGTTTATTGTCCTCTAGATTCTTGGGGGGGGGGGATGCCAAACTAGATGCAAGTGAGGGAGGTGAGATGGGGACAGCGACTATTTCATCATGATGCTTTACCCAACCCTGACTGTGGGATGGGCTTGAGAGGCTGCCATGTCTTCTGCTGTCCATCAGATCCTTATCCCGCTGCATTTGGTGCTTGCACGCTATCTGGAGAACGATCCCCTTGGGAATGAAGGATATTTGTCCCTGGGAGGTGCTTGGGATGTTGAGAAAGAATAAAGTTAAATAGGGACATTCCCCAGCACAAATTGAGAGTGGGGGCCTAATGACTGGCCTAGCTTTCTAGGGGGACACTTAACCAATCAAGAGTGAAAGATTATGATTCAGGAATAAGCCATTCAATTAAGTCAGACCACAGGTATTTTACCATGTCCTTTCACCTTTACCTGAGCTCCTTCCAACCCTCGATGCCCTGGTACACCCGGAAATATTGGAGATCCGGAACTTTCCGCATCATCCTGCAAAGAGAAGTACAACCTATCATTATCCTCTGCAATAGCAGACAAACACACTATACATACATGCACACAACACTCATGACCAACAATCAGACTGTTTCCTCACACTAATCACTGCCAAATCTCACAGTAAGCATTCACACCTACCCACAACCAAGACTGTACACACACAACTCACTATCAACACTCACACTCTACACACATGCCATTCACCACCAAAAATCACACCACACAGACACCACTCACTACCAATACTCTCATGGTACACACTACCCACTGCCAACACTCACACAGGACACACACACACACACACCTCACTCACTATCAACAATTAGATTGCACACACACACCTTTCAACTACCAACACTTCAGTACACACACTGCCCATTACCAACACTCAACTCGTACTGCACATGCATCACTCACTTGCAACAATCACACTGTACATACATTGCTCACTACCAACACTTCACAGTACGCACACACCCCTCACTGACCAATCATATTGTACACACACCACTCACTCCCAGCAGTAAGAGTGCTCTCACACTCCACTCACTACCAACAATTACACTGCATACAACACACACCAAATATCACTCACAACCAACACTACCAGCCTAGCTAGTCACTGACCAAGCTGCTGTCAGTTGGTTAAGGTGTGAAATCGATCCCCTTCCGCCCCTTTGCCTCTCAGAGGGGTGTGAGGGATCCCCAGTACATTCGCTCAGTGGGGCGTTCTCCCACCCGGCTTGGCTTCACCACTAAACCAATGTCATGTAACACAATACTTGCCGCTTATCGGATTACTGCTCGTGGCCAGTGCTTTTGGTGCAACATAATTGCTATATTTTGAAGATCACTTTATTGGCCGTGGGATGAGTTGGGAAAGGTCCTGGGTATGAGGTGCTATAGAATTACAAGCTTCCTCTCCCTCTTCCTCAAGCTGGCTTAAAATAGCCCATGCTTACAAACTAGACAAGATCTAGCTGCTTCTGGTTATCTGACCAACAATGCGGGGGCCATTAATCCACCTTGATTTATTTGCTAGTACAAGCACTTAGTTTTCATTGCCAATTCCTCCCTCAGTGAAGTTTCTCCCCCCGCATTCTCTCTCCCCTCCCACCAAATCTGCTGTGTGGCTTCTGGTTTTCAGGGAAAGTCACCACAGTTTCCTTCTGTCATGGAACCACAATTAGGCAGCCTGTCATTACGTCCTGATGTTGGTTGTTAGTATGGAACGTCCAGGCCAACCCATACACCCACACAGTAACATCCGAGAGGGCAGCAACCCAGAGGAAATAACAACACTCCTACGTGTGTGAGAATGGTGTACATTCTGTGATGTTTAGTCTGTTTTTAGCACTGATTGCCCAGTATTACCCATGTGACTGAGTCTCTCTTGGATAACTATACTTGTGCCAGTGTGTGACGGTGCTTGGAGATGTCTCACAGACCCTTCATTGTGCCTGGCGGGCCATTCTGCCAGAGCACCTACACAGTGCAGACCACTGTTTCAAGGTGAATGAACTTCACCATCCTGTTTAAGCATCAACTTAGGGTAGCAACGTATTAGAATGTGAAGCCCTCAACCTAGGAATTTATGCTTAATAACTCGTTTTTGTAAACCTTTCAGCAAATCCCACTGGTCAGAGAATCTCACAGCACGGAAACAAGCCCTTCAGCCCTTTTGAGTCCTTACCACCCTTCAAACATCCATTCACATTAATCCCTTTTAATTCTCCCTGCATTCCCATCCACTCCCCTCATATTCAACATTGCGTACACGATAGAGGCAAATTCATCTATCAATCTGCACGTCTTTGGGATGTGAGAGGAAATGCAAGCGGTCACAGGGAGGAAACTCTACACAGACAGCGTCAGAGTTTGGGATTGAACCCAGGTCACTGGCGGTATGAGGCAGCAACTCTACACACTGAGTCACTGTGGGCCACCCTCAGCATTGTCTTGGATTATCGCCGCGCAAAGCTCTTGATGGGCGGAACCGCGGTTACACTGGCGTCTGAAGAACTTACAAATCCACTGGGGTGGCCGGAGGTGGGTGGTCCGGGAGGGCCAGGGGGTCCTCGAGGTCCCATCGGTCCAGGCAATCCGGCTAAACCAGTCTGACCCGAAGATCCAGCACTGCCAGGGGATCCCTGTAATGGGAAGAAAGTGGAAGGTGGAATAATGACCCGTCAACACCAACGCAACCCTCTTCAGTATCGGAGTTTTAACCCTGGTACCGTTTGGAATTTCTCTTTGAGATCCACAGCTGTGTGGGTGGAACGATTCCTTTGCTGTTGATGGGGCAGTGGGCTCCAGTGCGATTCCAGTCACTGAATCTCACAGCGCTGTACTGAGAGAGTGCAGCATTGTCAGCATTACCACACTGAATCCAGGCCCTGTTGCCTTCTCATCCTGAGATGCAAGACCCTGGGCTGTTATCTCAAAGGGGATTGATCAGCAAGTCAGGGTAGTAAAGGGTCTTCTTGGCAATGGCATGCGCTGCAGAACAAAGCAATCAACACCTTCTGTCCACAAGTGTAAACACACCCTGGAGAGCACACTGTGCATCTTTTCACATCACCAAGCGGGGAGGAATTTAACAACCCACCATTGGTTAGAAAACGTGAGGAAACTGTTTCATATACAGAGTCATCCAAATGCAAGGTAAAAACAAACGCACTCTAATATGCGCAGACATGCAGCAGGAACGGCCACTGATTCAGGCCATCGCTTACCTTTTGTACTCTGAATTTTCACATCTCTGCATCTTGCCATGGATTTTCCATGACTGCCCACTTGTGACCACTTACACCTCATCTGAACTCACTGTCCTTTCCATTTTTGCCTTCCCTTTGCTTTCCACACTGACTGGTTTCTTACCGATCTCCCTTTCCCTTCATCCTACCACCGGCCTTTCCCTTTCCCTCCTTTTCTCTGGCTGTGTGGGTTTAAGCGGTCGACTTGAATCTCCTCCCGTTCTGATCAAAGGTCATTGATTTTTCACATTAACTGCATGATCTGTCATTCATTTTTACTGTCTTGCAGGATTTATGTGTAGTTTATGTGTAATTTATGTTTTTGTGTGTTTTCTGAGTCTATGTGCATGTGATGCTGCTGCAAGATTTTCATTGTACCTGTATCTCTTTAGATATGCATGTGACGATAAACTCAACTTGACTGTTTGCTCAACTTGACTGCTTGCAATATAGCATTTGATGTGTTGCCAAACCAATTTCACCTCATTGGCACAAAGTGAATGTAATGAATGATTAAAGAAACAGTGATTTTACGATCTGCCTGTGCATTTCTTCCCGAATTGAGGGCAGGCAAGAGGAGGAGTGGAAATGGTCCTCTCGTCGATCTTGTTCCTCTGGTTTCTACAGCTAGTGGGCGGTGATGCTCCAACCTGGCTCAGTTCACAGCGCTCAGCACAAACTGGTCCGCAAGATATATTGAGGACACAAGAGACTGCGGGTGCTGCAATTTGAAGCAAAAAGCAAATTGCGGGAGGGACTGCAGGACTGCAGCTGAATTGTTAATTATTCCTCTGCCCCCACAATGCTGCTCGACCGACTGAGTTCCTCAGTAGGTTGTTTTTTAGCCGTGAGTTATTCTGTCTGAAGCACAAGCAAATTGACCTTCCCCTCCCAGTGAAATCAGCAGCCCCAATAAATACAATATGGACGCAATGTGCTGGAATAACTCAGTGGGTCAGCAGCCTTACCTGCTGAGTTACTCCAGCACTTTGCATCTTTTATTTGTAAATCATCATCTGCAGTTCCATGCCTATGTTATATAATATGGAATCGGTCCCTCACTGATGTGTGAAAGCTTAGTTTGATTGTTGTGCACCAATAGGCTTTATGAAAGGAATTTAACATTTATCGTTGGTACACAAAAATGCTGGAGAAACTCAGCGGGTGCAGCAGCATCTATGGAGCGAAGGAAATAGGCATACGTTTCGGGACGAAACCCTTCTTCAGACTGATCCTTCGCTCCATAGATGCTGCTGCACTCACTGAGTTTCTCCAGCATTTTTGTGTACCTTCGATTTTCCAGCATCTGCAGTTCTTCTTAAACACGGTGAATAAGCCAGGGTGGGCTTAGGTTTGTTTGGAATAGTTGGGACAGTGTCCTGTTTCCGCACTGTATATTATGCAAAAGTCTTTATAAGACTAAGAAAGAGGTTTGGCTACTTTGCTGAGAGTTTGAACATTGAATTTAAGCAACTGACAAAGGACTTGAAGATTGGGACTTCCAAACACATAGTCGCAAACTGGATCCGGGTTCAAATCCCACCATAGCAACTACAGAATTTAAACACATTTAATAATAAAAAAAAATCACAGAACTGTTAAAAAATACCCAATTGTCTTTCAGATAACAAATCCTTAACCAGTCTGGCCTACACCTATCCAGAAGTGCCCTCGTGAATCATTCAGCTTAAGGGCAATTAGGGATAGACATAAAATGCTGATCGCTACAGTGATGACCAGCTCCCGAAACATCAATAACAATAAAAGATTACTTTGTGGAGATATTGGCCCTACCGTGGCACCTTGAGCTCCTGGAAGACCCAAATCACCAGGGTCGCCCTGGAAGTAAAAGGAATATCTTGTCAGCAAAATGGCAACAAAAGCTGAACTGAAGAAGCCGCTTCACAACCCCTGACTTACCGACAGTCCCCTCTCGCCCGGTGTGCCGAACTGGCCAGGTCTTCCTGGTAGACCGGGGGGACCCTGGGAGATATAGGGGAGACATAGAAGTTATTATGAAAACCAGTCAAAACAATCTATGCCTCAGGCCAGAGAAGGAGGTTTAGTAAGTTGGTGGCCAACGGTGGCTTGGAATCTCAGAAGCTTGCGATAGCTAAGACGATGAATGCTATCGGACAGCCTGGCCCAAAGACATCTTGAATTTTGTGTGGTGGAGCCGACTTGGGTGCAAGTGGTCAGAGGGGCAAAGGTTGGCCGGGATGGCAGGGGGTGCAGTGGTCAGGTTGGGGAGTGAGGTGTGCTCAGGGTCCTGGGTAAGAACATAGGGTGGGTTCGCAGGTTCCTTTGCAAGTGTCTGGGCTGTTGGGGGAGTCACAGGGGGAGTCTGAAAGCCAGCTGCTGGCAGGGTGATGCACTGATAGTGCGGGCCACTCAAGTGCCACTGCAAAGAAGCATCCAGTTTAAATTGAACAGTGTTGGCCACCTCTCTCCCACCTGATGGAGGAAAAGCCACATTTCCCCAATCTAGGATTCACGAGCCCAGCTTTCAATCTTGCAGCAGTTTCCATCAACACCAGATATGCCAGCATACCACAAGTGATGGCTTCACCACCCAATGCCTGGACAAAATTGTGCCCATTCAACCCTGCTGGGTGGGGGAACAGGCCCTTTGGTTCACCAAGTCCCCAATGACCAGTGATCCCTGTCCACTAGCACTGTCCCACACACATTAGGGACAATTTACAATTTTACCCAAGGCAATTAACCTACAAACCTGTACGTCTTTGGAATGTGGAAGGAAACCGGAGCACCCGGAGAAAACCTACGCGGGTCACGGGGAGAGAGTACAAACTCTGTACGGACAGCACCCATAGTCAGGATTGAACCTGGGTCTCTGGCGCTGTAAGGCAGCAACTCTGCCACTACATGCCGTGGTGTTGGCAGGAATATGCCATAGGCTGAACCGTGCACGGTGGTGGGGATGTACAAGGTGTCTTACATCAGTCTCTGCCACAGGAGAAGGAAGCAGCAGCAGGTGAAGCCTGAGCAAGTATAGTGCCATTTTAATCTCAGTGCTTGCTCCTTTTAAAGGCATTATGAGCGAGAATGTACAGACCTGTTATTTCTTTGATGGCTCCAACCTCTACACAATATAAATTTATTCAACCCCCTGCTGCCAACTTGACCCAGCACAACATTCCGCCCCCTAGAACCCTGTCCAGCCACACAACCACATTATTATTCCCATTGCCATACACATTGCCTTCCTTGCTCTTTCTGTAACTGTCTTCCGCCCTGACACCCTTTGTGTTCTTCCTCCCAAACAGGTTCTGGCCTGTTGCTCCCCTCAATTTCCTTCACCAGACCATTGGCAGTTGTGCCTTCAATTACCCAGAGCCTGATCTCTGGAAAGAGAATTGGAATCTAGTAGGGCAGTTGTCTCACAACGACTGCGACCCAAGTTCGATTCTGACCGCCACCACTGTCTGTATGGAGTTTGCACGTTCTCCCTATTTCCCCGGGGTGCTCCAGTTTCCTCTAACATCCCAAGGTCGTGTGGGTTATGGGGTTAATTGGTTGCTATAAATTGCCCCTAGTGTAGTTGAGTAGTAGAAACTAAGGGGTGGAGGGGAGGGGGTTGGATGGGCAAAGGGGTGGTTGATAACAAAATGTGGGAGAAAATGGGATTAATGTGGAATTAGTATAAATCATAATCATACTTTATTAGCCAAGTATGTTTTGCAACATATGAGGAATTTGATTTGCCAAACAGTCATACTAATAAAAAGTAACGGAACACACAAAATACATTTTAACATAAATATCCACCACAGTGAATCCTCCACATTCCTCACTGTGATGGAAGTCGAAAAAAAGTTCACTCTCTTCCCTTCTTTGTCTTCCAGCAGTCGGGTGCCTCAAACCTTCCGTTGACGGGCCGATCTTACTCCCGTAGCCGGCGGTGGGCCTCCTGGTCGGGGCGATCAAGCTCCTGCATCGAGGTGGAATCTCAGCTCCCCCACGCCGGGCGATCTACCTCGGGTCGGGGCTTGTCGAACGTTGTGCGGTTTCGGAGCATCCCTACTCGGTCTCTCCCGAGACTGCGAGCTCCTTGATGTTAAAGTCCGCAGGCCGCGGTTGGAGCATCGATCCCAGGCAAAGAATTGGCTCCTATGGTAAGTGCACGCCCCGCGGTGGGGCTCAAAGTCAGTCCCGAGCAACGCCTCCAGCTCAACGATGTTAGGCCGCAGAGCGACCGGAGATACGACCCGGCATCTCCGGCAAGGTAAGAGATTGAAAAAAGTTTCCCCCGACCCCCCACATAAAACAAACTGGAGAACATTAACACAAACTTTTTAAACACACTAAAAATAACAATAAAAAAGACGAAAAGGACAGACAGACTGTAGATGAGGCTGCCATCGAAGTGCCACCCGGTCATTGGTCAGGTGGACTTGTTGGGTTGAAGGGCCTGTTTCTCCACCTTTTTAAGGAAGATCCTTCTTAAAGACAACCCTCCCCCTCCCCCCATGCCCCCCGACCCCCCTCCCCCACCCCCCACAACCACACTGTCCATCTCGAATCTCACCCTATGCACTGGTGGCAAATCTCACCTGATAATATTCTTCGGAACATTCTAATGCAGCGGAGGCTGCATTAAATTAAAGTTATTTTTCTTATACTGAGGCTTTTGGTCGTTAATCTTCTTTTAAAGAAAGTTTGCAACAATGTAAAACTCTTATTTCAGAAGGGTGCCTCGAGTGCTCAGCATGATAACTTACCATTGGCCCTGGTGTCCCGGATGCTCCTGGTATTCCCGGCACACCGGGAGATCCAGGCAGCCCTGTGCTATTCATACCAAACACACCAGGCCGTCCCGGGAGCCCAGGTACACCAGGAGGTCCACGGGGTCCTGGCAAACCCTGAAAGAGAGAAAGATAATTAATCCTTCTGGCTTTCCCTTCAGTAACTCATTTAAGCAAAAAAGGAGTAAGGGGGCTGTGGGGTTAAAGGTCAGGCCATGCAAGACCCCTGAGAGTGGCAAATAACTACACCGGAAGTTACTTTGAAGATGATGGAGTTTCTCCATAATCTGAAACACACTCACTAATGGCCAAACATTACTAGCGCTGCTACCAAGCCTACTCTTCCTATCCTACTTGTGAAGCTTGGTATGTGTAGGCTGATGCCTGGGGCTCCTACTTTTTAATGGTGTTTGAACTTTCAATGTAACATTTTACAAATAACATTTTGGGCATTCCCAATGGCGCAAAGAACAGGAGCTAAATACAATTGTCGTGCATCTTTCTCCTTGTCTATGCCAGAAATCTTATAGAATCATATTGAAACATATAAAATTCTTAAGGGATTGGACAGACTAAATGCAGGAGAAATGTTTCCAGTGTTGGGGGAGTCCAGAACCAGGGGTCACAGTTTAAGAATAAGGGGTAGGCCATTTAGGACTGAGATGAGGAAAAACTTTTTCACCCAGAAAGTTGTGAATCTGTGGAATTCTCTGCCACAGAAGGCAGTGGAGGCCAATCCACTGGATGTTTTCAAGAGGGAGCTAGATATACTAAGTCCCCTTAGTGCTAAGGGAATCAAGGGATATGGGGAGAAAAGGGCCGAATGACCTACTCCTGCACCTATTTCTATGTTTCTATGTTTCTAAATCCTGCATTTCCACAAAACCTTATTTCTATTGGTTCAACTATCACTTTCAGAGACCATGGATGTTCACCAGATCCAGCAACGAGGAATATCACCCTTTCTCAAAGTCCTTTGCTTGTTAGTATTTCCCAGTCAATCCCTTTGATTGGCACCTTGGCGTGCAATCGCTTAGAGCCTCAGTAGCAAGGTTGCAAAATGCCATTTCATTTTCTCCCGAAACACGGAATCCTGTTCAGAGATGTTGCCCCTACCCGATGAAATTCCGCGTCACTTTCCAATCCCGATCCTTCCATGTCGATAAAGGTCTAGGAAACAAGAACAGGCTGCAGTAAGAGGATGCATTTGAAGAAAGATTGGATCTGAAACACTAACTCTGTTTCCCTCTCCACCGACACCGCCGGAACTTCTGACTATTTCTCAGCAGTCATATGGTTTTCTTTTTTCTGCGAGTCCCACTCTGGCCAAGGTTTGATGTTAATTGCTGTGTTCAGAGGCATAGAGCAATAGGGAGCTCGGCAGGGCTGAGCAGAGGATGCAGCTAACGCAATGGAAAAGCTATCAGCAGCTTTTTTTGTGAAGAAATATTGGACATCACTGCTGCTTTACTTTCTCTAGAATACACACGGGCGCTTGGTGATCAACCTGAATGAGGGAGACAGAATGAACAGAAATTGTCCCGCCGAGTCCATGGCTTAGCCAGACACCAAAGGCCTTTTAGCATTTATGTGGGCAGGGCTTGAATGAATGAATGAATAAGTTTATTGGCCAAGTATTCACATACAAGGAATTTGCCTTGGTGCTCGGCCCGCAAGTGACAAAATTACATACAGTGACAGTTAGTAAAACATTAAACATTATTAATAAAACATTATCGGTTAAACATGTGAATTAAATAAAATACCAGAGCAAATGAAGGCTACAGATTTTACTTAGGAATCACGTGAGTGATTCCGTGAAGAACCCGTTCAGCACGCAGCGCGGCATTACGTCCAGCAGAGCAACAGCGGCACAGCGGGAGTCAGGCGCTCTCACTACGGAGGTGATAGGCGGTAGGATCACTTACCCGGCGCTCCGCTATCCCGACACCGTGCCGAGCCCAGCCCCGCCTGAGCAGCGGGCTGGAAGTAACGCCATGGAGGCGTCCGGCCGGTGGCTCCGACTTATTGGACGGGACGTCTTTCCACCCGCCCGGGGGGAAAGACAGCCGCCTGAACAGACCTGTCCCCGCTCGACTCCACGGAGGAGCGTTCCATCTTGCGGGGGCAGCAACAAGGCGGTAGGACCGCTTACCGGGCGGTCCGCTACCCCGACGCCGAGCCCAGCCCGCTAGCGCCTGAGCAGCGGGCTGGATGTAAAGCCAAGGAAGAGGCGTCCGGCCGGAGGCTCCGATTTATCGGACGGGGACGTCTCTCCACCCAGGCGGGGGAGAGACAGCCGCCTGAGCCCCTTGGAGCGGCTCTTGGAGCAGGACCTCCAGCGAGGTGCACCCCAGGAGGGGCGCTCTCGCAGAGGGGGGTCAGGCACTCCCTCCACAGTGCCTTGTGCACTGTCCATTGCTTCCTCCTTTCCAGAGGATAGCTTTGGTGACCAGGACTGGGCTGGTCAAGAACAGGGGCAATGGCTGAAGATCTCGGGAGTATGCAAGGGATGCAGGAACAGGAAGAGCTACTAGGTGTGGTGGACAGCTACGTGGAAACCCCACGTGCAGGAGGCCGTTAAAAGCCTGACGACAGCCATCACATCGTTTTTTCCTCATTCCATGGACAAATACGGAGATGACCACAACCTTCGTAAACAAGTCATAAGACCTGCCATAAAATCCTACATTGCGGGGTTGTGCATACCCCAGCCACTGAGCCAGACCCACTGCTCTTTGGCAAAAACCTCACAAAGCATATGAAGGACATGCAAGAGGTTTTACAAAACTTTCGGCTCATGAGGGCAGGGCCGGGACGAGTAATCAAAAACAGTCATTCCTACGCAGCAGCACCCCATCGCGTCCATCAGTCAACGTCTACCATATCGGACTGATGAAAGCTTGGGGTCCGCATTCTATCACCGAAAGTCTTCTTTAGACCAGGGCCCAGAGCGGACCCCATGGAAAATGTGCCACCCCCCAACGTCACCGCCACGTCAGACGACGTGCAACACTCGTTGGACCAGCAGGAAACAGAAGAATACCCATAACCATGGAGGTAGGTGGTTCTGGTTCCTACCAGTATATAGAGTAATACTAACACATGGGAGTCTATCACGAGTGATCAGTATATACTCAATGGCATTAGTGAATACAAATACAATTCATACTAGAAAAATTGCCACCAGGTCAACATTCACCCCAGGGGGTATTTTTCCTCTCTCCGTTAAAGAAACAAGAGGGATAAGCTGAACTGGTGAGAATAATTACAAAGGGTATCATGGGAAAACCTGAACCCTTGCAATTCGTATCAAATATATTCACTAAACCCAAAAAAGATGGTGGATGTCGCATCATCATTGACTTAACTTCACTAAATATGTTTGTTAAGTATATACATTTCAAAATGGAACCGGTTGTTACTGCGAGACAACTAAATTCCAAAGGATACTTCATGGCAAGCATTCATCTTAAAGATGTTTACTATTTAGTACCATTCACAAGGATCATCGCAGATACCTGAAATTTACCTGGATGGGGCAGCTATAGCAGTTTAAAGCGTTACCCAATGGGCTCACATCAGCCCAAGAGTGCCACCAAGACACTAAAACCAGCTCTGGCAATATTCAGAAGACAAAAACATATTGTCATGGCATATCTTGATGATATCCTAAATGGTAGGCAAGACCATGAATTTGACTATGTTAGCTGTTCAGCTACCAAACAGTTATTCGAAACCCTGGGGTTGTCTTACATCCAGATAAATCTAAGTTGAAGCCATCCTGTATCATGGACTACTTGGGCTTCACAATTAATTCAGTCTACGTGACTGTAACATTGCCAAAAGACAGCATAGTTGAATTGGCACAATCATGCAACAATTTAATGGTCAACAAACTACCAACTACTCGACAAGTAACAGAGTAATTGGGAAAATGGTAGCAGCATTTCCGGCTACATAATTCGGACCTTTGTACCAAAAACGACATACAGGTCATTATGATCGTTTCATGAAGTTACCCACTGAAGTAATATCAGAACTACAGTGGTGGGCAAAAAACGTTTGACATAGTTTCAGCCTATTATCATCACTAACGCTGCGTCAGTTATCCAAACAGATGCCAGTGCTCAAGACTGGGGAGCAACTAACTCTATATCCAGCACAAGTAGTAGATGGACTAACCCAGAATCAGCGTTACCACTTACACTGGGCATTAATTATCTAGAGATGTTGGGTGACTTTTATGGTTTAAAAGCATATGCATAAATATGCATCACTTGCATGTACGGTTATAAATAGATAATACTACGGTGGTGGCCTACATTAACCATATGGGCGGCATAAAATCGGTATCATGCGACAAGTTGGTCAACACAATTTGGCAATGGTGTGTCCAAAGACATATTTGGCTATCAGCAACTTACCTGCCAGGTAAGCTAAATACAGTGGCAGACACCAGGTCACGTAAATTTAATGACAACATCGAATGGATGTTAAAACCCCAAATTGTTTTTCACAAAAGTTATCAAGCAATATGGCACGCCAGATATCGATTTATTTGCATCGAGGCTAAATCACCAGGTAACTATGTATATCGCTTGGGAACCAGACCCTGAGGCAGCAGCGGTAGATGCGTTCGCGCTGGATTGGGGAAATTCTTCTTCTATGCATTTCCTCCCTTCTGCCTCATCAGTCGGGGACTACGCACAGTACAAATGGACTCTGCTTCAGGTATTTTGATAGTACCCGACTGGCCTACACAGCCATGGTTCCCAATACTCCATGACATGGTTGTTGAAACTCCGATGGTATTCCCCAGTGACCCAGAGTTGTTAACACCCAGTGTTGGGCACAAGCCACCCGTGCCATGAAAAAAATCAAACTCCTGGGTTGCAGATTCTGCACAAACCACTTCTGGGACTGGGATTATCATAACAAACCGTCGACACCATGTCAGCATCCCTCCGAACATCCACGAAAAACAGCACTTGTCCAGCATCAAAAAATGGGAGAAGTACTGCTTGGATACAGGGACCACCTACTCAACCGCTACAGTTACCAACGTACTGGAATTCCTGGCGAACCTTCACCACGCTGAAGGACTCAGCTACAGAGCCATCAACAGAGCTAGAATTGCCCTGCCTGTCTATTTAAAACCAGCTCCAGGACAACAGGCCATGAGGTCCCACCAGCTGGTGGTCAAACTAATGAAGGGTATTTACAACTCTAACCCTCTAGACCAAGGTACACCCATATATGGGATGTCAGGGTGGTCCTGACATACCTCAGGGGATAGCCACCAGCCAGATCCCTCAACCTGGAACCATCTATGCTCAAAACACTCATGTTGATGGCACTTGTAGCTGCACAGAGGGTCCAGTCACTACACCTATTGCCACTGGACACCATGCTCACAGCTCCAGACCAGATCTCCGTCGTTATCCAGGGAATGATCAAACAGAGCAGACCAGAAACATCTAATCCAGTCGTGGAATTCCGGGCTTACCCGCCAGAAACACGGTTATGTGCCATGACCCTATTATCCTACATAGACACAACCAAAATATTCGAGGGAGATGAAAAGCCTTGTGGGTCAGTCATAAAAAACCTTATGGTCGGGTGACGAGCCATTTCGAGATGGCTCAAGCAGGTGCTAAAAGCTGCTGGGATAAAAAATAACATGTACAAATTTCATTCCACCAGGGCAGCATCCATGTCGACGGCTAAAAGAATGGACGTGCCTATAAACCACATCCTGGCTACAGCAGGATGGTGGGGGGTAAGACCGTTCAGAAATTTTATAATAAGCCGTTGGCAAAACCTGTTTTATTTGCAGGAAAGATTTTACAGACTGCAAATATTTAATTTAAGCCCAGGGGAGCAATTTAATTTCTTTGTTGTTATTGTTAAAAAATACCATTGTGTTTTTCTACAAACAGATTCATTGGTTGGTTACGATAACACACTTCCTCCCTCAAAGACTTCGGCAGTGATGTAGCAATAACTGTTACACGGTTTGAAATCACAGAGCTTTGAAATCTTCACGGAATCACTCACGTGACTCCGAAGTAAAATAGTAAGATTAAACGAGAACTTCCCAGTTTGAAGTTTGATCTGTATTTTATGAGGAGTTACGATGAGGGATTACGTGCCCTCCGCTCCCGCCGTCAATAATATGGGTCAAATTCATAAACTGATTCCACACTGATATCTGTGATTCCACACTGCTGCTTTGAAGTATGCCGCGCATGCGTGCTGAACGGGTTCTTCACGTAATCCCTCATCGTAACTCCTCATAAAATACAGATCAAACTTCAAACTGGTAAGTTCTCGTTTAATCCTACTATTTTTGGTTATTGAGTAGAGCTGCTACTCATGGGAAAAAAAGCTGTTTTTATGTCTGGCTGTGGCAGCTTTGACAGTCTGGAGTCGCCTTCCAGAGGGAAGTGATTCAAAGAGTTTGTGGCCAGGGTGAGAGGGGTCAACGATGATCTTACCCACTCACTTCCTGGCCCTTGCAGTGTACAGTTCGTCAATGGAGGGAAGGTTGCAGCCAATAGCCTTCTCAGCTGATCGGACGATTCGCTGCAGCCTCCATGCTTGGTGGCTGAGCCAAACCAGACCATGATGGAGAAGGTGAGGACAGACTCTACGATGGCCGTATAGAATTGGACCATCATTGCCTGTGGCAGATTGTGCTTCATCAGCTGCTGCAGGAAGTACATCCTCTGTTGTGCCTTTTTGACTGAGGAGTCGATGGTGGCCCCCCATTTAAGGTCCTTGGAGATGATGGTTCGCTGGAATTTAAAAGACTCCACAGATGTGACTGTGGTGTTGTTGATGGTGAGTGGGGTGAGGGGAGGGGGAGCTCTCCTAAAGTCTACAATCAATTCCACTGTCTTAAGAGCATTGAGCTCCAGGTTGTTGCGATGGCACCAGGACGCCAGCTGTGTCACTTCCTGTGTCACTCCCTGTCCATCCACATCACCAGACGGATTGTCACATGGAAGACCCTGTGCAGTGCAGGATCTCAACTGGAGACAGCTTCTGCAAGGACATTCGTGCCATAGGATCCATGTGCAGTAATTGCTGCATTAGTGGGGATGTGAGCATCAAGGGTGGGCAGCTCACTTCTAACAGGGCATTCTGAGTCAATAAGGGGCTGGAGAATAGCTTGACCCAGTGGAACAGATGGTAGAGCTGCCACCTCATGGCCACAGAGACCTGGGTTTAATCCTGGCCCCAGGTGCTGTCTGTGTACAGTTGCACATTCTCCCTATGACCGTGTAGAGTTTCCTCCAGATACTTGGGTTCCCTCCCACATCCCAAAGATTGAGGGCTGGGAAAATGGAGAGAATAAAAATGCGATGAGTGTAGGATCTGTGTGGATGGGTGTTTAATGATCAGCAATGACAGTGAGCAGAAGGGTCTGTTTCTGTGCTGTATCTCTCTTTGACCGAAGAACAGGGATTTGCACCAAATGTCCCTCAACCAAAACCCTTGAAGGTATGTTATTTCGATATTCTCATATAATCTCCTTGGGATCTTGCTGTGCGTTAATCTGCCTCTGCACCGCTTACAACAGTGACCACACAATAAATGCATTTCAGTGAACGCTGAGACTTCTAGTACATCCTGAACATGTGGAGGGCACTGTGTAAATGTGTGATTCTCTTTTCTGGATTTGGTTCTCAACCTTTTTTCCACCTCAGCCTCATGGGGAATATTCACTTACGAGTTTGTCAGCCCTGGAAGAGGGGCCGGGGGGTCCAGGAGAGCCGGGAGGTCCTCTTGGTCCTTCGTTTCCAATCCCTGGGTCACCCTGTGGAGGACAAGAAGGCAGGCATTCATTCTGACATGCTCACGTCCAACACAGCCTCTTTATTGGATAAAAGGACACAAAGTACTGGAGTAACTCAGTGGTTCAGGCAGCGTCTCTGGAGAACATGGATAAGTGTCATTTCACGACGAGACTGACTGTAGACTTCAGACTGTAGTGTAGACAAGTGTTTTATTGTCATCCCAAACGGAACAATGAAATTCTTACTTGCATTAGCACAAACAGATATGTAAGGAAAATATTGTAAACATCATAATAAATATATATGTGTGTGTGTGTGTGTGTGTGTGTGTGTATGTATATATAAACAAACAATTTGAGCAATAATAATAGTTCAATAGTTGATCCAATCATCTATGGATTTAAGACCACATATTACCCTTACGCTTGTTAATCACATTGCCTGTCTCCTGAGCAAGCCAATCGTTTAGTAAATCAGATGAGTCAGATGGGACTGCATGATCACATCTCTGTCGCCTGTGCTTTAATGACAGTTTTTGTTGGAAATCCTTAACTTCATTTCCCTCAAGGCCCTGGTGGGATTTGAACTCATGCCTCCAGTTCATTAGTCCTCACCACTGAGGTGCAAGATCATCGGGAACGTGTCCTTGTTAATGAGCACAGGTAACGTGCTTCAGGTCAGATTGATGCAAAGGTAAATAAAAATCAGAAAAGAAACAGATGCTGGAAATCTGAAATAAAAACTGCGGAGAGAGAAACTGAGTGAAACATTTGGTGAAACATTCACTCAGTATATCTCTCCTCAGATGCTGCTGGACCAGCTGAGTGTTTCCAGAATTATAAATATTTCAGGTAACACATTTTCTGCTAATTTGGCTGCACTTGCTGGTGAGTATGCTTCAGGTTTATAGGATTGAGTTGCACAGTGGCATTACTAAACTGCTAATCAAGCAGCCTGCTCCTAGTAAGTTGGAGACATGTGTTCTAATCCCATCACAGTAGCTGGAGAATTTACGGTAAGATATTACAGACAGGCCACTCGGAAGCATCATCGGAAACAAAGTGTCTTGGAATTTTGAACCCTCTCCTCCCTGGTTAACTTAAACTCCAGACAATTTTGAGTTAAATTCTTATCTGTTTTGGTATGTGGCCCTTCTAGATTTTGTCGAATTTCCCTCTTTACAAAGTGGTGCATAACAGCAACGAAATCTGGAAAAAAAAAAGTCAAAGGTAAAGTTAACCTTATCACATCCTCACCTTATCTCCTCTAGGACCTTGGTCACCGGGAGCTCCTGGGAAACCTTGAGGACCAATCTCGCCCTAAAGAAAGGAAAGGAAAGCAACACTAGATTACATTAAACATCCACTTGCCCCTATTCACATTTGACATAAAACACTGGACAAGTGAGTGGTGCGGCATTTTGGGAGGAAAAATGCAAGAGGAAAGTATCCAGTAAATGGCAGGACCCTTAGGTGTATTGATAGTCAAAGGCATCTCGCAGTCCAAGTCCATAGCTTCCTAAAAGTGGCAACCTAAGTAGAGAGGGTGATAAAGAAATCAGATGGGCATTGATTATAAAAGTCTGGAATTCATGTTGCAGTTCCATAAAATGTTGGTTATTTAACTTTGGAGTATTATATGCAGTTGTGGTCACCAGAGGGGAATGACAAATATGACAGGGCAGAACATTAAAGTCAGAAGGGGAAAGTTTAAGGCTGATCTGCCGGGCATGTTTTTTTGCACAGAGAGTGGTAGATACCTGGAATGAGCTGCCAAGGGAAGTGGTAGAAGAAGAGAGAATAGCAATGTTTAAAAGGCATTTAAGCAGACTAATAAAGAGAGATTAGAGGGACGAATGCCAGGGATTAGAGAGATAAAGGCCATGTGCAGGCAAATGGATTAGTTTAATTTGGCATCACGGTTGCCGTTGATTTAGTGAGTCATAGTTCAGGAGAGTTTTCTTAAACAATATGTGGAGGCCCCTACACGTTAGAGGGCAACGCTGGATCTAGTATTGGGAAATTGGGAAGGGCAAGTTAATGAAGTGTGTGTGGAGGAGCCTTTTGGGACAAGTGACCACAGTTCGATTAGGTTTAAGATAGTTATGGATCGGGACGGAGAGCGTCCACGTGTTAAAATGCTGAACTGCGGTAAGGCCAACTTTGAGGGTATGAGAGAAGGTCTCGCTCGTTGACTGGAACAGGTTATTTGAGGAGAAAGGAACATCGGTCAAGTGGGATGTTTTTAAAAGTGTACTGAAGAGAGCTCAGGATGTGTACGTCCCCGATTGAGTGAAAGGCAAAGCAGGCTGACGAGGGTAATTGAGACGTTAGTCAAAAACAAGAAGGATGCATGGGACAGGTATAGGCAGCTGGGATCAAGTGCATCCCTGGAGGAGTTTCGGGAACTAAGGAGCAAACTAAAAAAAAGATCAGAAGGGCAAAAAGGGGCAAGGAGATAGCTCTGGCGGGCAGCCTAAAAGACAATCCCAAAAGATTTTATAAATACATTAGGGGGAAAAGGGTAACTAGAGAGAGTGGGACCTCTCAGGAATAAAAGCGGTCACCTCTGTGTGGAGCCACAGGAGATGGGCAAGGTCCTCAATGAGTATTTCTCCTCTGTATTTACCGAGAAGAAAGACTGTCGGACAGAGGAAATTGGAGCAGTCAATGGAAGTGTCATGAGAGCAGTTCTCGGGTTATCGTCGAGGAAATACTGAAGGTACTGTCGTGTTTGAAGGTAGACAAATCTCTGGGGCCTGATCAGATATATCCGAAGACATTGTGGGAAACTAGAGGAAATTGTGGGAGCCCCTATTGAATTTTATGAGTCATCCTTATATACAGGAGAGGTGCCAGAGGATTGGAGAGTGGCAAATGTTATGCCTCTTTTCAAGAAGGGCTGCAAGGAAAATGTTGGGAACTATAGGCCGGTGAGCTTAGCATCTGTAGTTGGTAAGTTACTGGAGAGTATTCTGAGGTATAGGATATACAGGCATTTGGATGGACGGCTGATTAGGGACAGTCAGCATGGTTTGAGGTCGTGTCCCACAAATCTGATTGATTTTTTGAAGACGTGAACAAAAAGGTTGATAAAGGTAGAGCTGTACATTGGAGTTGTGTACTTGGACTTTTGTAAGGCATTCGACAAGGTGCCGCATGGTAGGCTGCTCTGGAAGGTTAGATCTCATGGGATCCAAGGAGATATAGCTGAATGGATAGCAAATTGGCTCCATGGAAGGAAATGGTGATGGTGGAAGGTTGCTTCTCAGAATGGAGGCCTGTGACTAGTGGTGTGCCTCCGGGTCCGGTGCTGGGCCTGTTACTGTTTGTCATCTACATCAATGATTTGGATGAGAACATACAGGGCAAGATTCGCAAGTTTGCTGATGATACAAAAGTTAGTGGTTTTGCAGATAGTGAAGATGGTTGTGAACGATTGCAGCAGGATCTGGATCGATTGGCCAGGTGGGCGGAGGAAATGGTTGATGGAATTTAATACAGAGAAGTGTGAGGTGTTGCATTTTGGGACGTCAAACAAGGGCAGGACCTACACAGTAAATGGTAGGCCTCTGGGTAGTGTTGTAGAGCAGAGGGATCTAGGAGTACAGTGCATGGTTCCATGAAGGTCGAGTCGCAGGTAGATAAGGTGGTCAAAAAGGATTTTGGCACTTATGGCCTTCATCAGTCAGAGTATTGAGTATAGAAGTTGGGAGGTCATGTTGCAGTTGTATAAGACGTTGGTGAGACCAGCATTTAGAATATCGTGTTCAGTTCTGGGCACCATGTTATAGGAAAGATATTGTCAAGCTTGAAAGGGTTCAGAAAAGATTTACGAGGATGTTGCCAGGACTAGAGGGTGTGAGCTATAGGGAGAGGTTGAGTAGGCTGGGTCTCTATTCCATTGAGTGTAGGAGGATGAGGAGAGATCTTATAGAGGTATATAAAATCATGAGATGAATAGATCAAGTAGATGCACAGAGTCTTTCACCCAGAGTAGCGAGGACCAGAGGACATAGGTTCACGGTGAAGGGGAAAAGATTTAATAGGAATCTGAGGGGTAACTTGTTCACACAGAATCGGTGTATGGAACAAGCTGTCAGAGGAGGTAGTTGAGGCTGGGACTATCCCATCGTTTAAGAAACAGGTGGACAGGTATATGGATAGGACAGGTTTGGAGGTTTATGGACCAAGCGCAAGCAAGTGGGACTAGGGTAGCTGGGCCATTGTTGGCCAGTGTGGGCGAGTTGGGCTGAAGGGCCCGTTTCCATACTGTTTACTCTATGACTCTAGGGCTGGTTGCTAGCTGTGCAGTTCCAAGAGATTAATGTAGATGGTCAAAAAGGTTGGCATGGACCTAATGGACAGAAGAATCAGCTTCTGTGCTGTACCACTATGTGACAATGCCTCGAGACCTTTTAAAGGTGCGAGTGCACACCAGTAATATAATAAATCATGAAGGCGGGAAATCATGAATACTTAGAAGCAAGGAATATAACAACAAGGAGGTAGGTGCTAGACGTTAGACTACATTAGACTATTGTGCACACACATACAGATACAAGGACAGGCACAGACAGGCACATTCATAAAATAAACTGTCTCACCGATTTCCCATCTTCACCAGGATCACCCTGTAACAAAGACAAATGTAGCAATTCAGTGTCCCAGTACACTCTACATTCTACATTACCGGGCTGACATACTGTATAAGTGTGTGAACCCATCCGCTGACATGCAGGCCTCGAGCACTCGAACCCTTGAGCAAAAGGATACCCTTTGGTGTGTGTCTCTCACCCATTCACGTCCACGGAAGGATAGGTCTCTCGAACAAAATCCAATTATCTACACATGGCGAGCTTGATGCGTTACAAGCTTGTCAATTTACCCACAGGCACTTTAGTCAACGACTAAGGCCAATCCACACAGCATTGGGGGGTTGCAATGGAAGGTGTGGAGGGTCCAGCCAGGCACTGCCCACGGGCTGGGATGCCACCACACCGAGCCGCCTGATTAGCCAGAGCTCCACACTCCCATGATGCCAATGGAGTAGGACAATGACGTCATCAGTCTAGCTGACCTACACTGCAAGACCAATGAGGAAGAATTATCTTGACTCTAAAATAAACTTTAGTCTTAGAATATTCGGTCACACAAACTGAATACGGCATTACCTAGTCATACCCTGTACCAGCGTGTTTCACTGTTCCGTTGTCCTAAACATTGCTGAATTTTGAAGTTACTTTCACATTCACTTGCAATTTTACACTACGTGAATATGCCACAAATTATTCATGTAAAGCAGAGGAATCTAGGAGTACAAGTTCATAGTCCTTGAAAGCCATGTCACAGGTGGACAGTGGAATTAAAAAGATTTTTGGCACGCTGATCTTCATCAGTAAGGGCATTAAATGTACAATGATATTTCCAGCATTTTCTTTTTTAATTTCAGATTTCCATCATCTGCAGTTATCGTTTTGAGGTCCACAGACCCGGGTACCCAGGGGATACTCCAATTGTTCGCTGAACAGAATATGTAGGAAGGAACTGCAGATGCTGGTTTAAATCGAAGATAGACAAAATGCTGGAGTAACTCAGCGAGGCTCTGGAGAGAAGGAATTTTTCTTTCACTTTTCAGGTGAGGCCGAGGTTCACTTGCATCTCCTCCAACCTCATCTACTGTATCTGCTGTTCCAGGTGTAGACTCCTGTATATCGGCGAGACCAAGCGCAGGCTCGGCGATCGTTTCGCTGAACAACTCCGCTCAGTCTGCCTAAACCACCTGATCTGCTGGTTTGGTGAAAGATTAATTCCCCCTCCCATTCCCACACTGACCTTTCTGTCCTGGGCCTCCTCCATTGTCAGAGTGAGGCCCAGCGCAAATTGGAGGAACAGCACCTCATATTTCGCTTTGGGCAGCTCACACCAGGGCGGTATGAACAGTAACTTCTCTAACTTCAAGTAACCCTTGCTTTTCCCTCCCTCTCTATCCCTCCCCCTTCTCTATTCTCCTATCAGTCATGCTGGTTTTCGACGCGTTTTATCTGTTTCCTTTGTTGTTACTTCACCCAACTAACAATGATCTATTCTACATGTCCTTGATCTCCCATTTTTCCTATGTCATGCTTTCACATCTTACACTTCCTTATCTATGCACTTCCTTATCTATGTACCTCCCCTCCCCTGACATCAGTCTGAAGAAGGGTCGCGGCCGAAACGTCACCCATTCCTTCTCTCTCCAGAGATGCTGCCTTCCCGCTGAGGTACACCAGCATTTTGTGTCTATCTTCGCTGAACAGAATTTTTATTCATAAATGAAAGTGTTCACAAAAATGAATTAAACGAGTGAAAAGGGTTGATTGATCATAAACAGTTAAATTATCTATGTTTTCTGACAACATCAAAATAGGTGGGAAGGCATGCTAGGATGAGAATATTCGGATTCTGCAAGGATACAAGATACGTGAAGTGATTGGGCAAAAGTTAGCATTTGGACTTCACGTGGGAATTACAATTCTCCGAGACAGGAGATGGAAGCAGAGCTGAAAGGATTTGATGAAAGGATTTAATATGCCTGATGTTACCATGCTGGAGAGATGAAAACTGGCAGCAATAGTCATTAATAATGCAATGTCAGAAACTCTGTATCCAGAGACTCTGAAGCTGTTTAACTCATGGAGTAGTTGATGCAAAATTCAATGTCTTTGTGGTGAGGCTGGATACAATGACAGAAGGAGAAGGTGACCTGGTGAGATCAGCGGGAGGGAGATTATCTGGGACATCATAGATTAACTGAGCTGAATTGTATCCAACCTGCATCCAAATGGGCAGCACAGTGCTGCAGCAGCAGAGTTGCTGCCTTACAGCACCAGAGACCCAGGTTTGGTCCTGACTCCGATGCTGTCAGTATGGAGTTTGTCCCACATAACCTGCATGGGTTTTTCTCCGGGTGCTCCGGTTTCCTCCCACACAACCACAGACGTACAGTTTGTAGCTTGGTAAATTGTAAATTGTCACAAGTGTGTAGGAGAGTGTTAGTGTGCCGGATCGCTAGTTTGACGAGGACTTGGTGGGCCGCAGGGCCTATTTCAGCACTGTATCTCTAACAAATCTAAAAACTATACTTCTGAATGGTCTCTGGGCCTTGTTAGATGCAATACAAGCCTGTGCTTTACTCAAATTATGATACAATAAAAATGCACACACACGCACTCAGGCTGAACGATCGCTACTCACCGGCTCCCCATCTCTCCCGGAAGTCCAGGGGGCCCTGAAGACCTGGAAGGCCAAATTTCTGCTCCACTGCAAACGCCATCTCGCCCCGTTCCCGGATGGTCGCGAGGAGACCAGGAGCCCCCGGGGCACCGAGTCTCCTTTCTCTCCCTTGGGTCCTTGATATCCAAATCCGCGGTGCCCTAATTTTGCAAGGATGAGAGAAATTCGAGACCTCGCTGTGATCGGCTGCAACTCCCGCGTTTATGTCAAGACACAGAGACTGTCAGGTGCAGGAAACTGGAAGGTGGGTCCAAGTGATGGGGTCGAGGAGAGGGTGGAGGGGGGAGGGGGAAGCGAGGGGGTTATTCCACTTCAGTTGTGCCCTCAACATGGGTGAGTAAAATCGGGCAGATGGCAGAGCTTGCAGGGGCGCCAAAGGAAGCTACTTGTTCAGGGTGAGTGAGGGCACAGAGGCCGGCAACTATGAAAGCAAATCTAGTGCAGGGGGTGGCT
>NC_045962.1:48414635-48445982 GCF_010909765.2 Amblyraja radiata | reverse complement strand
CAGGGGGTGGCTGCATTAATCAGCGAGCACAGGGATGGGGCCGAGTGTATGTCAATCAGGGCAGGACCTAGACAGTAAATGGTCAATGTCGTGGAATACAGGATCTGGGAGTACAGGTATATGGTTCCCTGAAAGTGGCAGTTCAGGTGGGCAGGGTGGCACGCCTGCCTTCATTCGCGAGGGTATAGAGTACAAAAGTTGGAACATCATGTTACATCTGTAGAAGTCATTGGCGATGCCACACATGGAGTAAGTACTGTGTGCAGTTCTGGCCGCCCAGCTATAGAAAGGATGTCATTAATTTGGTGCAAAAGAGATTCACCAGGATAAATAAAGACATAAAGTGTTCAGATAACTGGGTCAGGCAGAACATGGAAGGATGGCGTTTCGGGTCAGGATCCTTCAGTCTGATTGTGGATCCTGACCCGAAACATGACCTATCCATGTTCCTCAGAGATACTGCCTGGCCCGCTGAGTTACTCCAGCACTTTGTGTCTTCTTTTATAAACCAATAACTACAGTTCCTAGTTTCTAGAAATGTATGCTACCTGGACTTGTGGGTTTGAGTTATAGAGAGATGCTGGATAGGCTGGGACTTTTTCTTTAGCATGTAGGAGGCTGAAGGGTGACCTTACTGAAGCATACAAGATCACGATGGGCATGGATAAATTAGACAATATACACTAGGCAATAGGTGCAGGAGTAGGCCATTCGGCCCTTCGAGCCAGCACCGCCATTCAATGTGATCATGGCTGATCATTCACAATCAGTACCCCGTTCCTGCCTTCTCTCCATCCCTTAACTCCGCTATCCCTAAGAGCTCTACCCAACTCTCTCTTAAAAGCATCCAGTGAACCAGCCTCCACCACCCTCTGAGGCAGAGAATTCCACACAACTTTCTGTGTGAAAACGTTTTTCCTCATCTCCGTTCTAAATGGCTTACCACTTATTCTTAAACTATGGCCCTGGTTCTGGACATGTTTCCCGCCTCTAGCGTGTCAAAACCCTTAATAATCTTATATGTTTCAATAAGATACCCTCTCATCCTTCTAAATTCCAGAGTACACAAGCCCAGTCGCTCTAATCTATCAACATATGACAGTCCCGCTATCCCGGGAATTAACCTTGTGAACCTACACTACACTCCCTCAATAGGAAGAATGTCCTTCCTTAAGTTTGAATTGAATGCTCACAGTCTTTTTCTCAGCGTAGAAGATTATAAACCTAGATGGCATAGGTTTAGGTGAGAGAGGAGAGATTTAAGAAGCATCTCAGGGGCAAATTTTCCATTTAGAGGATAGTCTATATCTGGAACGAGCTGTCAGAGGAAGTTACAGAAATTACAACTCTCAAATGACAAATATATAGACAGGGAAGGTTCAAAGGAACATGGGCCAAAGGAAGGCAAATGTGACTAGCCCAGATTGCCAACTTAGATGGCAAAGACAATTTGGGTCAAAGGGCCTGTTTTCATGCTGTACAGCTCTATAGCTCTATCTGTAAGCAGACAGCTGGAAAATGATAATATTCTGGTAATGGAATTCACAAGGGTTGTGGAGAGTGGGAAGTCATATTAATCATATTCTGGTCGACTGCTTCAGGACTGAAAGTGTAGAGGAGAGATAGGCAGTATACAGAGGTGAGAGAGAGTGGCTGGTAGATAATAGGTGAAACTAGATGAGGATGGAGTTCATAGACAGGTGGAGCAATGTGGGGTGAAAGGGAAGGGAGAAGATAAAGAAAGAGGCTGGAGGGTGATAAATTGAACCAGATAAGGGAGGTGTGATGAGCACTTTGGGCTAGGTGGGGAGGGGTGACAGATTTAGGCAATGGAGTGAGGGGAGGAGAGAGACAGAAAGGTGAACAGAGGACCTAGATGGAGCAGTAGGATGGGGAAGAACAGGTTGCTGAAATTGGTAAAACTCGAAGTTCATACCATGAAGAATGACGGGGTTTAGATCATATCGATCAGTACAAGATCATTCCCCTGGTGGAAGTGGTGAAAACTATAGGATTTAAGATGAAAGGCAAATGAACTAGAGAGTCAATGGAGAGAGAAACAGTGTTATTGTTTCAGGTCAATGCTATGGGGTATCTTGGTCGGCGTGGACAAGTTGGGCCAAAGGGCCTGTTTCCATGCTGTATGCCTCTATGATTCTATTCCTCTTTCCACTGATGCTGCCTGACTTGTTGAGTGCATCTAGCATCTGTGTTTATGTCAGATTTCCAGCGCCTGGAGTTTGTTTTTTATTTATTTACAGGAGAACAGGTGGAAGTTAATTTGTTGGTCCTGAAAGGATAAAGTAAATTCAACATTTACTTGCAAAACGGAATCTGATGGTTAATGGAAGAGGAGAAAACTGTAGAGCGAGGGGAAAGGCAAGAAGGTTACTGTATGGACGCTAAGGCCAAATTTCATGTTTAATTCCAGGAAAATGTAAATTTCCATCGGCGTTCCAACTTTACCTTTTCTCCAGGATCACCCATGTCACCCTGCAAAGGAGGAAGCAAATGAGAATTACGTCAGAAACACAAGCCCATCTATTTATCTTTTCCAGCACCCATCCCCATACACACACCAGTCCCAAGGTAAACTCACAAAAGTGCCAATCTGAGGTGCAGTTTCAGGTCAAAATTGCCAGCACGTTCATTAATCTGTTGGGCTTCTCCAAATCGCTAATGGAGACCAAATCGCTAATAATCGCTGAGGTGGTGTCCACATCACAGGAGATTAAATCAAAATATTGAAAATTATGAAGTGATCGCAGGAGTAAATGAGGCCAGACAGTTTAGAGGGGGGGAGGGAGAACAGGAAAAATAGTTTCCCCACAAATGGTCACTGAGCATGGAAGCAGATGCAGTTGTGGCAATGGAAGCAAATACAATAGAAGTGTTTATGAGGCTTTTTGATAGGCACATGGCTGGATATGGATCATGTGCAGGCAGACGAGATGAGTTTAACTTGGAATCACATTCAGCAGGGGCATTGTGGGTCGAAGACCTGTTCCAGTGCTGCATTATTCAAGTTTGTATGAGCATGGAAACAGGCCCTTCGGCCCACCCGTTTCATGCCGACCCATATTATTTTGAGGGTGAAGGAAATGGAAGTCGCTCCTTTTGCTGACGGTCCCTGGAAACAGTTGCTAAGGTGATGGGTTTACAGTAAGCATTTAAAGGCTTTGGTTAAGATATGGCTTGGAAAAGGTGGCTCTAGTCTGCCCTCTGCTGATAGACACTGGAAGCACAAGGCCATAACCAACAGCTCAGGCCATTACAGCTGTGTGATAATCAGCAGCCCAAGGAGGAGTTTGTTCACCATCTCGTCCCTCACGCGGCAGGCCATTCTGAGTGACTGTGTACCTTCATTCCTCTGGCTGCAGTGCCCACACCAACGCTCAATCCACTGTCCTCCTTCGAGCCAAGTGTCCCCTGGCTCCTCCTCTCACCTGCTTGGAGGGAAAGAGAAGATGGGAGCAGCTGTCAGGGACCAGTCATTTTACACTGGGACACACCGGGACCCGGTCCGCAGGAACGGTGACTGGGAACTAGGGTTCCCTTCCACCATTAGTGGAATACAGCTCTGTGGAGGAGGGAGGCTGTGTTAAGAAATACTGTAAGATGGGGAGTGTGTAATATTGGGAGCGTGTCAGATCTGGAGTGTATCAAATGGTGAGTGTGTAAGATGGTGAGTATGTCAGATGGGAAGTGTGTAATATGGTGAGTGTATCAGATAGTGAGTGTGTCAGATGGGAAGTGTGAAATACTACTAAAAGGAAGCAAAGAGTAAGAATTAACGGGTCCTTTTCAGGATGTCAGGCAGTGACTAGTTGGGTGCCGCAAGTCTCGGTGCTGGGACCCCAGTTATTTACAATATATATTAACGATTTAGACAAAGGAATTAAAAGTGACCTATCCAAGTTTGCAGGTCACAAAGCTGGGTAGCAGTGTGAGCTGCGATGAAGATGCTATGAGGCTGCAGGGTGACTTGGATACCATTGCCATCACCCACTCACTATCACCTACGAAGCTCATCATCACCCCCACCATAGCAAGATGGAGCTGGATGTGGTGGAGCAGAATTAGGCTATTTGGCCCATCAAGTCTACTCCACCAATTAATCATGGCTGATCTATCTCTCATTCCTAACCCCATTCTCCTGCCTTTTCCCCATAACCTCTAACACCTGTACTAATTAAGAATCTATCTATCTCTGCCTTAAAAATTTCCATTGACAGCCTCCACGGCCTTCTGTGGCAAAGGTTGGGTGAGTGGGCAAATGCATGGCAGATGCAGTATAATGTAGATAAACGTGAGGTTCACCACTTTGGTGGCAAGAACAGCAAGGCAGATTATTATCTGAATGGTGTCAGATTAGGAAAAGGGCAGGTGCCAAGAGACCTGGGTGTCCTTGTACATCAATACTGAAAGTAAGCATGGAGGTACAGCAGGCAGTGAAGAAAGCGAATGGCATGTTGGCCTTCATTGCAAGCGAATTTGAGTTTAGGAGCAAGGAGGTCCTACTGCAGTTGTACAGGGTCCTGGTGAGATCACACCTGGAGTATTGTGTGCAATTATGGTCTCCCAATTTGAGGAAGGACATTATTACTATTGAGGGAGTGCAGCGTAGGTTCACCAGGTTAATTCCCGGGATGGCAGGACTGACATATGACGAACGAATGGGTCGGCTGGGTTTGTATTCACTGGAATTTAGAAGGATGAGAGGATATCTTATAGAAACAATGTCAGTCTCTGGCAAATAACATTTTGGGCATTCCCAATGGATCAAAGAACAGGAGCTAAATACAATTGTCTTGCATCTTTCTCCTTGTCAATGGCAGAAATCTTATAGAATCTCACAGAATAATATAGAAACATATACATTTCTTAAGGGATTGGACAGGCTAGATGCAGGAATAATTTTCCCAAAGTTGGGGGAGTCCAGAACCAGGGGTCACGGTTTAAAAGTAAGGGGTAGGCCATTTAGGACTGAGATGAGGAAAGATTTTTTCACCTGGAGAGTTGTGAATCTGTGGAATTCTCTGCCAAAGAAGGCAGTGGAGGCCAATTCACTGGATGTTTTCAAGAGAGAGTTACATTTAGCTCTTAGGGCTAAAGGAATCAAGGGTTCTGGGGAAAAAGCAGGAACGGGGTACTGATTTTAGATGATCAGCCATGATCATATTGAATGGTGGTGCTGGCTCGAAGGGTCCAATGGGCACCTATTTCTCTATGTTTCTATGTTTTTTCTAATATAGGGAGTGTCAGATAGGATGTGCATCAGATGATGTGTGATGGATGGTGGGTGTTTTGGGCAGTAAATTTGTCAAGCAGTGAGTGTGCCGCAAGTGAGTATGTTACATGTTGAGTGTGTCAATGAGTGTATCAGGCAGAGAGTGTGTCAGGCAGTCCTCTGTGCTAGTGCTGAAGGTGGCAGGCTCCTGCCCTCTGAGCGGTATGCTGAGCCACCCAGCCCATTCACTATCTCTCTCATCTTGCTCACCATCGCCTCCACTCCCACCCCCATCCTGCTCATCTCGAGCCCCACCGTGCTCACCATCACCCCAACGTGCTCACCATCATTCCAACCCTGCTCACCATCACCCCATTCTGCTCACCATTATCCTCACCCCCTCACTATCACCAACGCAGCTCACCATCACCCCCACCATAGCAAGATGGAGCTGGAGTGTGGTGACTCTGTGTGTTGATCATAAGGTCATGTCATAAGTGATAGGAGTAGAATTAGGCCATTTGGCCCATCAAGTCTACTCCGCCATTAAATCATGGCTGATCTATCTCTCCCTCCTAACCCCATTCTCCTGCCTTCTCCCCATAACCTCTGACACCTGTACTAATCAAGAATCTATCTATCTCTGCCTTAAAAATATCCATTGACAGCCTCCACAGCCTTCTGAGGTAAATAATTCCACAAAGGAGTTCCTCTGATCCCAGGAGAGCATCTACTATCATCCAAAACTATCACTCTACTTTTATTAATTTATTTTCTACCTGTAAATCTGCACTCTGCATCTTCCCCATGCTATACCTATTGTATTGAGCTTGGCTTCAGTATGGTATATCTCACCTGTTCGAATAGCATGCAAAACAAAGCTTTTCACTGTACCTCGATACACATGACATTAACCTAAACTGATCCAGTTCACCTTCACCCGCAACACAACTCCCCAACTGTAGCCATTCCGACATCACCCAGTGCTTGGCCCTGCCTGGCACTCAGCTGACAGTAGAAAGCTGATGGAGCAGCACGCATGCACGTGCACACACACTCAGACACAAACAGCATTTTCACACGCTACACAAACCTGCAATGTTCACACTCACACACAAGCAGGATTTTCACATACCACACAAACATACAAAGTTTGCACAGCACAAATGGGCAGCATTTGCACACTCTCACTCACTCACACACACAGAATGTGCAGTGCTCTCACATACACACATAGGCGTGCTCTGTCCGTGACCATTGCTCTGCCTGCTGCGAGAGTTCACTGTTCCGCCACTGGATGGCGCCCAGGCCCCAGAGTCCAGCTCTGAGAGGCAGCAGCTGAGACACTCTCTTCATGCGACACTATGTGCTGTAGATCACCAACAATTATTTATTCTCTGTGCTGCAGTACCCAACGTTAACCCTCTTTGTAATCTGCCCCAGCCTTACAGGGGGGCAGCAGTTAATGCCATAGCCTCCGTGACCTGGGTTCAATTACAGTTTCAGATACGGTCTGTGGAGTTTGCATGTTCTCCCTGAGACTGCGTGTTTTTTATCCATGTTATTTTTATCCATGTGTTTCCACCAACATGCTGGTAGGATGATTGACTGCTGTAAATAGCTCCCAATGTATAGGTGACTGGAATTGCTCTGAGAGCTAGTATGGGCTCATGGCCGAATGGCCTTTACATCATACAGTAATTGGTGTACTCCAGAGCAAGTTATGTCCCTTACAGTTTCAGTGTGACTGCTGTGACACAGGCCATGGTTTCACCCATACTTTGGAATTCTCTCCCCATTGCTCTCCACGTCTCCTTCCCCGTTAAAGCCCCCCTACACCAAGCCTCAGCTCAGCTGTCTCAAAATCTCCACATAATGCCCAATAATCTTGGAATGCTTTGCTACATGAAAGACACTCTCTAAATGGAGGTGGCTGTTGTTTTCACTGCTGGAGGATCCTCGATATCCAGTACATATGAGAGACTCCTTCCATCACCTCTGGATGTCCTGAACATCTTCACAACCAACCAGAGACACCGTCTATGCTGTAATCAAGGAAAAACAACAACTAACAGATCCCACAGAGAGCAAAGTCAGGTAATCTGCTCTAGCAACTTGGTGGAGGAATTACAACTGAACATTCACCAGGAGATGGACACAAAGTGCTGGAGTAACTCAGCGGGTCAGGCAGCATCTCTGGAGAAAAGGGATGGCGATGTTTTGGGACGGGAAGAGTCCACACCAAAAACGTCATCCATCCTTTTTCCTCAGCGATGCTGCCTGACCCATTGAGTTACTCAAGCACTTTGTGTCTATATTTGGTATATACCAGCATCTGCAGTTCCTTTCTATACATTCACCTGGAGAAGTCATGGAAATAGGCAAAGGGATCTCTGAACTCCCTGAGATTAGGCTTGAGCTTGATGTTTCATACGTAGAAAGCAAGAGGGAAATGATAGATAGAGAGAGAGATATGAGAGAAGAGAGAGAAGAGGGAGAAGAGAGAATAGAGAGAAAGAGAGAGAAGTTGAGAGGGAGAGAGGGAACAGGAGAGAAGAGGAGAGATAGAGTGAGAGATGTGAGGGGGCAAATAGAAAGATGTGAAAGACAGGGGAAAAGAGAGAGAAGAAGGGGGAGGGGGATCTGGAGAAGGAATAGACAGAAGTGAGACAAATTGTGTAGAGAGGGTGGGGGGAGCAAGAACTAATGGTGAAAGAGAGGGAGAGAGAGGTAGGAGAGAGAAACAGAGAGAACGAGGGAGAGAGTGGGAGGAAGCTGGGGGGAAAGGAAGAGAGGGGAGAGACAAATGGGGTAGGGAGAAGAGAGAAGATTTGAGAGAGGAAGAGAGAGACATAGATAAATGCTGGAGAGAGAGAGTCAAATAGAATGGAAGGAGAAAGAGAGAAATCTAAAATCCATTCCCACCTAATCCACCATAAACCATGGAAGGAAATTACTTGTTTTTAAAAGTAATCTTTTAATTTTGGGGATCTGGAGCAGCTGACTGAGCACAACGGTCTTTTCAATAATCCAGCTAAATGAAGCAGTTCACTGCAAATGTTCCAATATTTGACCAACACGTATGCAATCAAACATCCTTCAGCAACCAATCATTTTCCAGCTGCCAATCCGATTCCAGGATCCCCGCAACCAATCAGCATCTAGCATTTCAGCAGCCAATCACTGCCAACCTACAAGAAGCCAACTGGCTGCCAGCCTCCCAGCAGCCAATCATTGTCAGCCTCCCTGGAGTCAATCATTGTCTGCCAATCCGCTGCCAACCTCCCAGCAGCCAATCCGCTGCCAACCTTCAACCCCTAAGGGCAGCCAATCATTGTCGGCCTCCCAGGAGCCAATCATTGCCAGCTAATCTGCTGCCAACCAAAGAAGCCAACCTGCGACCAGCCTCCTGGCAGCCGATCATTATCACCCTCCCTAGATCCAATCAATTGCCAGTCTCCTATGAGCCAATCTCCTGCCCGCCTTCCAGTGGCCAATTAGCTCCCGGCCTCCCAGCAGCTGGCCTCCCAGCACAATATGAGGTGGTGTGAAGTGGCCACATACGTGTCTTTGACCCATCAGGTCATGCTTTGAAGCATGACAGTCAGGTCTTTGCCCGTAAATGGTCAGCTGCTCTGCTTTCCAAATGGTCACAGAATATGGTGATGAATAATAAAAGAGATTTCACCCTGTGATCTGGGCATTTATCCCTCAACAACACCAGAATCTGGTCATGATTATGTTGGCACATCTGTGATCTTGCTATGCAGAAGCTGCCTTGTTCTCCCCAGAGAGTGAGAGGGAATGTGAGTTTTAGAAAGAATAACATTGAACAAAAAAGAAACACAAAGTACTGAAGGAACTCAGCGGGTCAAGCAGAATCTCTGGAGATCTGCAGTTCCTTGTTTCTAACATTGAACAAAACTGAGAGACATTGGGGCACTCGTCCAAGAATGTCTCAAGCGGTCAGGAATTATCACGGGATTAATCCGTAATCCCCTGAGACTTCAAGACAATTCCAGAGAGTTGCAAGTCCTGTGGTGGCTCAAGACCTCAACTCCAGGTTCAGACAGCTCTTGTTTCACCAGATCTTTAGAACAGACCTGAGCCTTTCCTGTCTCAGGACCTCACACAGAGGGACGCAGTGTGTGCGTGAAGTTTGTGGAATGCAGCACCCAGGTCTGTGCAGCTGTTGCAAGGTTTAAGGAGTGATAGAGGCACAGAACAAGGTGGGAAGGTTTGTTCTGAGACTTCCAGAGCTTACGTGAGGTACCGACCATCGAGCCAAGGGTGGCGAGGCTGGGACTGATGTGGGTTGCAGGACTGTACAGGGAACTGGAAACCCATAGAGAGTGCAACACCTTACGCTGTTTTCTCAGTGGGTCAGTGAACATTGGAGTAATAGGGCGCAGGGACCTGGACAGCTCAGTGTTGGATGTCCTTAGGTTCACAATGGATTGAATGGAAGATGGTGTTCTCGAGGGAGTGCAATTGTCAGACATAAATGTGATGAAGGTAGAAACCAGAGTTCAGCAGCAGATGCCAGTAGGTTGATCATCCAGTATGTATTCAACCAGTAGGGGCTGAATCTGGCGGGGGATGGGGGGGGTGGGGGGGGAGTTGATGGGAATGTGGGGAGAATAAATATTTAAATGGATGCTTGATGGTCAGCAGGGACTTGTTTCTGTGAAATACGACTCAAAACTATTTGGTGAGGCAGGGTAAGTTCCAACACACATGCACGTGCAAATACGGAGACAACATGAATGCATAGGCACATATACACACAGTGCCAACATGCACCTGTGTGCACGTTCACATGGACATGTACACACACATCCTCCAACATGCACACACACAGTGCTGAACTATTATCTACCTCATTGGTGACCCTCAGACTATCCTTGATCGGACTTTGCTGTCTTTATCTTGCACTAAAAATTATTCCCTTATCATGTATCTATACACTGTACACTATACACTATACAATGGCTCGATTGTAATCACATTTTGTCTTTCTGCTGACTGGTTGGTATGCAACAAAAGCTTGGTACACGTGACAATAAACTAAACTAAACTAAATAAACGTGCACTGCACACAAGCGTAACACATACATACACACACGTGCATAAACAAATACACACACACATATATACATGCTGCATACAAATGTACACACACACACACACACACTCTTTAATGTCTCACATGTGTGCATACCCACAAATGCACGCACGCATATAATATAAGCATTTGAAGTTGTCATGTGGAGACAGGGCACCAGACTAGAGGAAGACGTCCTACCTCCTCCTGTAGCGTCTACGGCTGTCCATTTGCTGGTCTCCTCGGCAGGTCGCAGTGGCAGGGGTGTCTCTCTGCCAGTGGGGGGAGGGTGAATGGGTGGGTGCTCCGGAGGTTGATAGGAAGGAGGGGTCACCTGATGAAAAACGAGTCGTTTCAGGGAAGGAATATGGGAAAGGGGTATAAAGTGCAGCGATGAATTGGTCACCTCCCTTCATGTGATGCAGAGGCTGCAAATAAACCGACACCGGGCAAAACCCTTACAATGCTTGGCTTATTTGACTGCAGTGTACATCACAGACAGGAAACACCGGGGACACTCAAGACCCTCACCCTTCGTACGGCTGACAGCTGCAGCCTCAGGGCCACACCACCAACTCCGTCCCAGCTCCCCCTTCTTGCCACACTCCAACCCAATGTGATCTACATTGTTGGTCCTTCACTGGAGCAGCAACACATCAACCCATGGTCACTGCAGCAGCACATTCACCACAGGGTCCGTGAAGGCACAGGAGAGCCATTATCATCATGGGCCAACTGGCTATAGTCCATCAGTACCAGCCTGTGCTTATATGGACCCTTGGACAATTTTATGGAGCTAATGCTCCTTAATTGGAGGGAGGCACAGTGGCGCAGTGGTAGAGTTGCTGCCTTTCAGCGCCAGAGACCCGGGTTTGATCCTGACCATGGGTGCTGTCTGTACCTGAGTTGGTATGGTTCTCCCCTTGACCTGCGTGGGTTTGTGCCAGGATTTCTGGTTTCCACGTTCCAAAGACGTACAGATTTATAAGCTAAGTGGCTTAGTATAAATATAAATTGTCTCTAGTGTGTGTAGGAAAGTGTCAGTGTGCAGGTATCGCGAGTTGGCATGGACTCAGTGGGCCGAAGGGTCTGTTTCCGCGCTGTATCTCTAAACTAAACAAAACAATGTTCCCCCAAAGATGTATTGGTATTGATGGGGGAATACAAAGTAGCCATAACAGTACCAGTATCTTTCAGTATCACACACTAATGGCCGGCATCACGTCCAATATCAGCAGAGCTCTCTGCACTTGGACTGGCCCCTTTCTGATGGTGATTAGTGTGTGATCATTGATACGACTTTGGAGAATCCCAGCTGGAGGAGCCAGTTGAACGTTACGTACTGGCCTTGACGGCTTTTAGTGACACAAAGCACGTAGCCAGGCTGTAATGAGGAGCAGCGTGCACCCATCGACCTTGCTGGGAGACCCGGCCTAAAGCGGGACATTGTTCCCAGGAATGAGGCTGTGGGGCCGGATTTAAAGAGGCCACTGTTGCAGCAGGTGGAAGCAGCAAGACCAGCCAAACTGGATGTTGTCCAACACATTCCCAAGACATTTCCTGTTCCCTCCTTGGCTGGTACCCATGGGACCAAACACAAAGGGAAACTCAGAACGTCAGCGGGAGGCATGGAGAAACAAAGACTGGCTTACACGGTAAGTGTTGGAGTGGCACATTGGTACAGTGTAGAGCGGCTGCCTTACAGCGCCAGAGACACGGGTTCAATGCTGACTATGGCTGCTGTTTGTATGGAGTTTGTACGTTCCCCCTGTGACCACATGGGTTTTCTCCGGGTGCTCCAGTTTCCTCTCACATTCCAAAGATGTGCAGGTTTGTAGATTAATTGGCTTTAGTAAAAAAAATGTAAATTGTCCCTAGTGTGTAGGATAGTTTTAGAGTGCGGGGATTACTGGTAAGTATGGACTCGGTTGGCCGAAGGGCTTGTTTCCACTCAAGATTAAGTTGTAGGTCCCTGGGAAATGTTGTAGAAGTGAGAGAACTAGAAGTGTGGGTACTAAGCTCCATGAAGGTGGCAACACAGGTGGACAGGGTGGTAAAGAGGTTATTTGGTATCCTTGTCTTCACCAGTCAGGGTATTGAGTGCAGGGGTTGAGATGTCATGTTCCAGCTGTATAAGACATTAGTAAGGTCCATTTGAAATAATGAACACAGTTCTGTCTCCCTGCCATAGGAAGGTTGTAGTTGAACTGAAGCGGGTACACAATGGATTTACGAGCACGTTACAGGGACTGGAGGGTTGGGTACTTTTTCGCTGGAGCGTAGGAGGCGGAGGGATGACTTTATAGAGGTATATAAAATCACGAGGGGCATTCATGAGATGAATGGTCATTGTCATTTCCTTTGGATATTAAGATAGTGAAGTCAAAATCTAGAGGTCATAGATTTACATTGAGAGGGGAAAGATTCAAAAGGAGCCAAGGGGCAATGTTTTAACACAGAGGATGGAGTATAGAGGGAATGAACTGCTAGAGGAAGTGGTAAAGGTACAAATATGATGTTTCAGAGACTCTTAGACAGGTACATGAATAGAAAAGTTTTAGTGAGTTTGAATCAAACGTGGTAAATGGGACTCGAGCACATGGGTATCTTGCTCGGTAAGTTGGGCTAAAAGAGCCTGTTTCTTTGCTCTATGTGCTCTCGTTGTGTTGCCTTGTCAGAAAGCTATGCGACATTATTGCTGAGAATGTAATCCCAGTCAATACACTAATCACCATCCACTCTGTCACCTAGCATAAACATCAACACATTACACTCTGCCATAAAACGTGTTCATGTATCAGACCAAGGATACATTTCTGAGTATCTTTCTCTCTGTTTCGTTTTATTTTGCAGTGAACAAAATGGCTGCCACAATTCTTTGGAGCAATTAAGTGGTATGTCATGTGAAGGAAGGGCTTTGGTGTGTTTAGGTTGGATAGGACACGCTCCATCTGGAAGTTCATGCAATCCAGTAGCCAAATTCTAATATTCGGCAGGGTGTTGGCAGGGGTGGGGAAGCAGGACATGAGAGGAGGGGACAGTGTCAAAATTCACTGTTCGAAGAATGTTCTCCCCCAGCCCCCCAAAGTTTCCATTGAAAGCAGCATGTTGTCTGTACCTTCAGTGGTAGGAAAATAAAATGAAGAGAATTCCAGTCCTCGGCCCTCAACCAATCCAAAGGTAATGGCAGATGGAGCCAAGAACAGACAGTTGGCCAGACCACAGTTAAAGAAAAGAGCAGTCAAGGGCACGGTCAAAAGCCAACAACTCTCCAATGGCTCGTTCATTCAGTCAAACAGATGACCATATGTTCATCTCAATGCCAGAAGCAACTGTGAGGATCACTATAAATCTAAATGTTCCAGCTTGTGAATCCGAATGCAGCTTGCACTATGTTGGATATTGAGGATTGCTTCATCCAGTTTATGCTTGACTCTTTAGCCATGAAAGAACTTAGAGAGCTTCAGAAAGGGTTCACAGCTCACTTTGCTTCACCCGGTCAAATATCGAGACAAAACCAGGTATGAATGACAATTGACAGCTGGACAACAGGTTGAAATCACAGCAGTATGTTTCCGTTAGAGGGAATGGATGATTATCTTGCAACCAGGGCTGGGAGAAGGTTGGAAGGGGTATTCGAAACTTGATCAAAGCACAGGTTTAGAGACTTTTGTTTACTAAAGCAAAGAAGTTATCTTAAGATGTTTCAATGGGTTGCATTGCGTACAGGTGCAGTGTGTTCAGAGAGAGGTGAAACCAAGGAAATTGCGCAGTTGAGCAGGGGGTTGTCCATGGAGGAACCTAGAGCCATTTTCCATAGAATGCGTTGGAGACTAGGAGCCAGTTGGTAAGGATAGGTTATCATGGGCAGGAATAAAATGAGATTTGAATGCATTTTGAATAGCCAACAGTTTGTGGAGAATGGTTGATGGGACATGTCCGTTGTAGTAAGTGAGTCTGGAGGTTAAGATATCATGTTCTGGGCATTCAAGTGGCAGAGGTGGTGAAGCAGGAACCTAAGTGGAAGAGAGATAAGGGCAGCACTGTAGCCCCGCAGCACCAGGGGCCAGGGTTCACCCTGACCTCGTCACTGTTGGTATGGAGTTTGCACGTTCCCTTTGTGACCGCGCGGGTTACCCTCAAGCGCTCCAGTTTCCTCCCACATCCCAGAGATGTTTGGGTGAGTGGTTTAATTGGCCGCTGTGAATTATCCCTAGCATTTAGGTGAGTGGTAGAGTCTGAGGGCTGTTGATAGGAATAAAAAACAGGATTCATGTTGGATTCGTTGAAGGTCGGCGTGGACCCATCTCTATGCTGTCTGAATCTACAGAGAAGTAATTATGTAATATTGCTGCTTTGGTACCCAAGTGATTTGACCATGCTCTGGAGAATTTCCTCAAGGATAACTAAGCTTTTACACTGTGTACTATGCACTGCATCAAAATCTCATCACTTCTCTCCCTTACCATTTGAATTCCTCTTCCAGATCCACTTCCAAAATCACCAGAAGCCTGCAGGAGAGAAAGGCACAAATCACAATCAACACCTCTACATTTCAGTTCCACCTTATGAAGAATTTCAACGCAAACGACTGGCAGCATTATAACTGACCCAAAGGTTCAGTAAATATCAATCAATTCACATGAACTACACAGTTACTGTGGTAAACGTCTTCCACCACCGTAGATGCTGCATGACCTGCTGGGTATTTCAGCCTTTTCTGTTCTTTTAAACTCATGACATGCCACAGCGTGCGTGTAACAAAGCTATTCTCTTCTTCATAGAGCAAACTGCTGGAGGGACTCAGCAAACCTCCACAGATGCTGCCTAGCCCACTGAGTTTCTCCAACAGCTTTTTTTTTTTACCCGAGACTCTAACATCTGCAAAGTCTTGTGTCTCTACTATTCCCTTCCTCGTACATTCACAGTAGCGACCCAAACATCCATTCCCCAATCATTTCAGTTATTGCAAAATAAAGATAATATGACTCAGGCAAAATGTTTACGAGGAATTGAGACTATTAACCACAGATGCAGTTGGTTCTTATTTGTAAATGTTACATTTGGAATTCATTATTTTCAGTTATTTGACATTTCCGGATTTTCGTAATGTTCCACAACATAAATCCGCTCCACAAAATCCCTGCTCATTCAGTCAGAAGGGAGTGTGTAAGATGGAGGCTGTAAAGTAGCATGAAATGCTGGTCCTCCCTTGTTGTCACCTTTTATCGTAATTCTTAATTATATTGACTCTCAAGTTCTGAATGAGAACCAGCAACTCTGAACAATTGACCACCTTCAGAAAGGCAAGAGATCTAAACCACGATTACCTGGCCATACTGATGGAATGGCAATCTTGACAAGCTGTCCACTTTGAAGTTCGCCTCCTCTCTCCGAACGTCACCTATTCCTTTGCTTCATAGATGCTGCCTCACCTGCTGAGTTTCTCCAGTATTTTTGTCTACCATCCCACTTCTAATGGTGGCTTCATGGAGCCTGCCCTCCCCCCCACTTTCCCATTTCCCTTCCCTGCAATTACAATTCAACATTCCTATTCTGTTCTCTGAAGCCATATAGAAATTATTGTTTTTATTCAGGTTTATAGCTATAATTTGCAGTGTCTAGTTTGCAAGCTCTCCAGTAAGTATTTAGTTTAGTTTAGTTTAGTTTAGGTTAGAGATACAGCGTGGAAACAGGCCCTTTGGCCCACCGAGTCCGCGCCGACCAGCGGTCCCCGCACACTAACACTGTCCCACACACCAGGGAAAATTCACAAATTTTATTAAAGCCAATTAACCTGTATGTCTTTGGAGTGTGGGAGGAAACCAGAGCACCCGCAGAAAACCCACGCAGTCACGGGGCGAAGGTACAAACTCCGCACAGACAAGCACCCATAGTCAGGATCGAATCGGGGTCTCCGGCGCTGTAAGGCCGCAATTCTACTGCCGCGCTACCACGCCGCTCCTAAATCTCAGTAAGCTGCTCGTTCTAGAACAAGACAGACCGCCAAAACCAGCGGGGAGGGAGGAAAGGGAAAGTGTAAATGTGTGCAACAGGCAAACCAGAATGTCCACCTTGTGGGTGAGCGTGGGCGGAGTATTCCATGATACTGTGAGAAAAACAGCTGGAACTAGAATCTTGGCAGCACTCAGTATCACTGTGAAATCCATTGCAACGCTCTTCTCACTTGCTTGGAATAGAATCAAAGATCAAGCACTAATTTAGAGAGCACGATGTACACTGGAAATTGCTGACTGAGGATTGTTGTTTATGTAGAACTGATAATTCAAACCTCTTAGCAGGACTTTGAGATACTATTTATTAACCATGTTTTGCACCTACATCAGACTCCTTGCACCTTTGTTTCTGCCCAACGCTTTGTTGATTTGACTTGGTCTTCAGTTTTAGTATCCAAGATTTGGACGGTAAAAGGTAACATGGTAAAAGAGCAAGAGGGAAGCCCCATATCATAGAGTTCAGTAATAGATAATAGACAATAGACAACGAGTGCAGGAGTAGGCCATTCGGCCCTTCGAGCCAGCACCGCCATTCAATGTGATCATGACTGATCATCCCTAATCAGTACCTCGTTCCTGCCTTCTCCACATATACCCTGACTCCACTATCTTTAAGAGTCCTATCTAGCTCTCTCTTGAAAGTATCCAGAGAACCGGCCTCCACCGGCAGAGAATTCCACGGACTCACAACTCTCTGTGTGAAGGCGTGTTTCCTCATCTCAGTTCTAAATGGCTTACCCCTTAATCTTAAACTGTGGCCCCTGGTTCTGGACTCCCCCAACATCGGGAACATGTTTCCTGCCTCTAGCATGTCCAAACTCTTAATAATCTTATATGTTTCAATGAGATACCCTCTCATCCTTCTAAACTGCAGAATGTAAAAGCCCAGCCGGTCCATTCTCTCAGCATATGACAGTCCCGCCATCTCGAGAATTAACCTTGTAAACCTACGCTGCACTCCCTCAACAGTAAGAATGTCCTTTCTCAAATTAGGAGACCAAAACTGCACACAATACTCCAGGTGTGGTCTCACTAGGGCCCTATACAACTGCAGAAAGACCTCTTTGCTCCTATACTCAACTCCACTTGTTATGAAGGCCAACAAGCCATTTGCTTTCTTCACTGCCTGCTGTACCTGCATGCTTACTTTCATTGACTGATGAACAAGGACCCCCAGATCCCGTTGTACTTCCCCAAGACTGGTACAGGATATAACACAAGGCATCACTAACCCTACCTGCATGTGAGGGTCAGACTCATGTTGGATATTATACAGAGCAACACTAACCCTACACTGTATCAGGGAACAACTAGTGCTGGAATTGCAAAGGCACCACTAACCCTGCACTGCCAATGCCAGACTGGAGCCAAATATGATGCAGGACACCACAGTAAATGGAATAGGCAATTCAGCCCCTCCTGTCTGGTGCCCCATTCAAAAGATCCTGGCTGATCATGTACCTTCATGCCACATTCCTGCACTAGCTCCATGTCCAGTAATGACCTTCATATCCAAAAATCTTCCAGTATTGACCCCACTGAGTGATTGTGGACTGTGCCTGCATGGTTTCCTTTATGGTAGATTTCATAAGTTCACACCCTTTACGCAAAGATGTTTCTCCCATATTTTGAGACTGTGACCCCCTCATTCAATACACCCAAGCCACAGGAAACATCAGCCCCATGTCTAGCCCTAAGAAGTTGGTTTGTTTCAATTAGGTCCCCTCACATTCTTCTTACTCCAGAGAAAAGAGTCCAATTTGTGTAACCTTACCTCACAGGATAAAGACACCTTCCCAGGATCAACCTGGTGAACCTGAATATCCAGCCTAAGATGTGATGACCAAAACATGTACACAAAATTCCAACCCCTCTACAATTACTGTGAAACAGCTCCAGTCTTGTTCTCAATCCCCTTGCAATATAGGCCAAAGTATATAATTTGCCAACCTAACCGCTTGATGAACCTGCATACTAACCTTCAGCACTTCATGACCAAGGACAAGGGTCCTCTCAACACCAATACTGTTCAAATTCAGATTCTATGGCCAAGAGAGCAACCAACAACGCCACTTGCTCAGAAGACTAAGGAAATTCGGCATGTGTTCCATGACTCTTACCCATGCAACATAGAAAGCACAATATCGGGATGTACCGACAACTTCGTTTGGAAGCTGCTCTATCGAAGACCACAAGAGATTGCAGGGAGCTGTGGATGCAGCCCAGATCATCACACAAATAAGCCTTCACCCCACCCCACCCACATCTGTGGAAGCCATTCTTAAATCTGCAGAATATTGGGAGATGCCGATGTATGCAACCACTATTTCCTTTTCATACAGTGTGTAACAGATAATCTGATTCTTGGAATTTATTGATATTCAGTCCCATTGATTTGCCACCTCCAGCGGAATCCCACCACTGGCCACATCTTCCCATCTCCTCCCCTTTCGGCTTTCAGCAGCGACCGCTCCCTCCGTAACTCCCTGGTCAATTTGTCCCTTCCCACCCAAACCACCCCCTCCCCTGGTACTTTCCCTTACAACCGCAGGAAATGCTACATTTGTGGCTTTACCTCCCCCCCTCGACTCCATCCAAGGACCCATTTCCAGGTGGCAGAGGTTCCCCTGCACCTCCTCCAACCTCATCTATTGCATCTGCTGTTCGAGGTGCCAACTGCTCTACATCGGTGAGACCAAGCGCAGGCTTGGCGATCGCTTCACCCAACACCTCCGCTCAGTTCGCAATAACCAACCTGATCTCCCGGTGGCTCACCACTCAACTACCCCTCCCATTCCGAATCTGACCTTTCTGTTCTGGGCCTCCTCCATGGCCAGAGTGAGTCCCACTGCAAATTGGAGGAGCAGCACCTCATATTTTGCTTGGGTAGTTGTATGAACATTGACTTCTCCAATTTCAGGTAGTCCTTGCTTTCTTCCTCTTTCCCCTCCCCTTCCCAGCTCTCCCACAGCCCACTGTCTCCGCATCTTCCTTTCTTCTTCCCGCCCCACCCCCCCCACCCCCACATCAATCTGAAGAAGAGTCTCGACAAAAAACTTCACCTATTCCTTCGCTCCATAGATGCTGCCTCACCCACTGAGTTTCTCCAGCATTTTTGTCTACTGCCAATACCGTTTCTTTACCAATGCCAATTTCTCTCAGCTCCTCATTCACCCTGGAACTGTTGTTTATCATTACATCCAGGAGATTTTCAGCTTGACCTTTCAAAGAAAGAGATTAGTTAAAACAAATGTAGGTCCCTTGCAGTCAGAAACGGGTGAGTTGATCATGGGGAACAAGGATATGGCGGACCAATTGAATAACTACTTTGGTTCCGTCTTCACTAAGGAAGACATAAATAATCTGCCGGAAATAGCAGGGGACTGCGGGTCAAAGGAGTTGGAGGAATTGAGTGAAATCCAGGTTAGCCGGGAAGTGGTGTTGGGTAAATTAAATGGATTAAAGGCCGATAAATCCCCAGGGCCAGATAGGCTGCATCCCAGAGTACTTAAGGAAGTAGCTCCAGAAATAGTGGATGCATTAGTAATAATCTTTCAAAACTCTTTAGATTCTGGAGTAGTTCCTGAGGATTGGCGGGTAGCAAACGTAACCCCACTTTTTAAGAAGGGAGGGAGAGAGAAAACGGGGAATTACAGACCAGTTAGTCTAACATCGGTAGTGGGGAAACTGCTAGAGTCAGTTATTAAAGATGGGATAGCAGCACATTTGGAAAGTGGTGAAATCATTGGACAAAGTCAGCATGGATTTACAAAAGGTAAATCATGTCTAACGAATCTTATAGAATTTTTCGAGGATGTAACTAGTAGCGTGGATAGGGGAGAACCAGTGGATGTGGTGTATCTGGACTTCCAGAAGGCTTTCGACAAGGTCCCACATAAGAGATTAATTTACAAATTTAAAGCACACGGCATTGGGGGTTCAGTATTGATGTGGATAGAGAACTGGCTGGCAAACAGGAAGCAAAGAGTAGGAGTAAACGGGTCCTTTTCACAATGGCAGGCAGTGACTAGTGGGGTACCGCAAGGCTCAGTGCTGGGACCCCAGCTATTTACAATATATATTAATGATCTGGATGAGGGAATTGAAGGCAATATCTCCAAGTTTGCGGATGACACTAAGCTGGGGGGCAGTGTTAGCTGTGAGGAGGATGCTAGGAGACTGCAAGGTGACTTGGATAGGCTGGGTGAGTGGGCAAATGTTTGGCAGATGCAGTATAATGTGGATAAATGTGAGGTTATCCATTTTGGTGGCAAAAACAGGAAAGCAGACTATTATCTAAATGGTGGCCGACTAGGAAAAGGGGAGATGCAGCGAGACCTGGGTGTCATGGTACACCAGTCATTGAAAGTGGGCATGCAGGTGCAGCAGGCAGTGAAGAAAGCGAATGGTATGTTAGCTTTCATAGCAAAAGGATTTGAGTATAGGAGCAGGGAGGTTCTACTGCAGTTGTACAGGGTCTTGGTGAGACCACACCTGGAGTATTGCGTACAGTTTTGGTCTCCAAATCTGAGGAAGGACATTATTGCCATAGAGGGAGTGCAGAGAAGGTTCACCAGACTGATTCCTGGGATGTCAGGACTGTCTTATGAAGAAAGACTGGATAGACTTGGTTTATACTCTCTAGAATTTAGGAGATTGAGAGGGGATCTTATAGAAACTTACAAAATTCTTAAGGGGTTGGACAGGCTAGATGCAGGAAGATTGCTCCCGATGTTGGGGAAGTCCAGGACAAGGGGTCACAGCTTAAGGATAAGGGGGAAATCCTTTAAAACCGAGATGAGAAGAACTTTTTTCACACAGAGAGTGGTGAATCTCTGGAACTCCCTGCCACAGAGGGTAGTCGAGGCCAGTTCATTGGCTATATTTAAGAGGGAGTTAGATGTGGCCCTTGTGGCTAAGGGGATCAGAGGGTATGGAGAGAAGGCAGGTACGGGATACTGAGTTGGATGATCAGCCATGATCATATTGAATGGCGGTGCAGGCTCGAAGGGCCGAATGGCCTACTCCTGCACCTAATTTCTATGTTTCTATCTATGTTTAAGGCACATACAAACTATCTGTTTACATTTTCTGCCATTTCCTTATTTCCAAATAGAATATTTTCTGTCTCGGTCTGCCAGAGATCCACAGTAACTTTTGTTAATCATTCTCTTGTTACATGGCTATAGAAGTTTTAACGGTTTGTTTTTATGTTTCTCACTTTGTTACTATCTTTAGGACTCAAACAGATATACAGGACAGCACCATTCAACACCACCACTGAAACTCCATCAGACTTAACCTGCAGCTAGATATCATACAGGACACATTATTTCCACCAGTGTATCAGTGGCAATATGAAGCCAAATGCAGGTAGTTCTGCTAAAACATGTTTTCATACCGCAAATTGATTACAGTGCAATTGATGGATTAAATATCAGCATTTGCTTCACACGAACCCTGCTGGTTACAGTGGAATTGTGATTGGGAAACATTGCTTAAATCTGTTCTTTGAGCCGGTTCTGCTAAAATGCGACTTCCTATAGCATGAGGTATTTTAGGAGAGTACTTGTCGCGTTATAGCAGTATAGCACTACATGTATTACATAGAGCAGCAACAACCTCTCAATGTTTTTGAGCAGGACTACAGTCTGTTATTAGACAGGAAAATACCACCCATAAGGGGTATGGAGAGCGGGGCTTGGAATTCCACAAATGGTACCTGGTGGGGAACGTAGGGTAGACAGAAAGAGAGGGAGAGGAAGAAGACAGGGAGAGAGAGGGAGGGAGAGAGAGAGAGCGAGAGAGAGAGAGAGAGGGAGACGGAGAGGGAGACGGAGGGGGAGAGAGGGGGGGGGGGAGAGATGCTAGCTCTAAGAAGAGAGAGCCTCTCTCTCTACTCTCCTCGCTCTCTCTCTTCGCTCTTCTCTAGCATCTCTCTCTCTCTCTATACCAGAGAGAGAGAGAGAAATGTGAACATTTCCATTATTTCTGCAGCTCTCAAAGGAGGCAGAGAAGAAGGTGGTCGCAATAGATACCTCTCCATCATCGTCTTCATCACAGTAGTAAACTGCTGCCTGAGGATCTTCCTTTATCTTCAGATCTTTAATGAAACCCTGAAACAAAATGGAAACACTGGGCATTAGATGATTAGAGTCAGTCAGCACATCAACTTTTTTGTGACTGTCAGTAGAGTTCACAGATCTGCACAGGGCCCAACTTGCTTGTTCTTCACTCACAGCGCGTGGAACACAGCGCGCAGATCCATCAGCGAATGACAGCCTTTTTTAAAAAAAAATCAGATTTTTGAACATTTTCATTAATAACTCGAGAAATAAAGGATGAATTTTTCAGATAAGGCGTTTTGGACTCCATGGCAAAAATCTCTACCGGAATATGTAAGAATTTTACCGTTAGCGCGTCGTTTTTTCCAGAAGATGTAATTATACACACACATCCAATATCAGAGTTTTAATAGTTAATAGACCAAGTGGGACCCATTTGGGGGGGTGGGGTGGCCTGCGGCATCTCACACACACTAACCACCCCCCCCCCACACACACACACACACACTAACCACCCCCCCCCACATAACTAGCCACCCCCTTGATATTATATTAATATTACTAATTCGCTCCTTTTATCCCATCCCCCGCCCTATCCACTCACGCATAGCCCCCAACTCGCAGGCGCAGCTAGAGAGGGAGGGGATAGAGAGGGCAGAGAAAGAGAGGGCAGAGAGACAGAGGGCAGAGAGAGAGGGCAGACTGCAGAGGTCAGAGAGGATAGAGAGGGCAGAGGGGAGAGAGAGGGCAGAGGGCAGAGAGAGAGCGGGCAGAGGGCAGACAGAGAGAGGGCAGAGAGGGCAGAGGCAGAGGGAGGGCAGAGAGAGAGAGAGGGCAGAAAGTGAGAGGGGGCAGAGAGAGAGTGGAGGAAGAAAGAGAGGGGGCAGAGAGAGAGAAAGAGAGGAGCAAAGAGAGAAAGAGAGGGGCAGAGAAAGAGAGGGGGGCAGAGAGAGAAAGGGGGCAAAAGAGAGAGAGAGAGAGAGAGAGAGAGAGAGAGAGAGAGAGAGAGAGAGAGAGAGAGAGAGAGAGAGAGAGAGAGAGAGAGAGAGAGGGGCAGAGAGAGAGCGGCAGAGACAGAGAGAGGGGGGCAGAGAGAGAGAGGGAGGTGGAGGGGTGGGCGAGTGAGAGAGATAGAGGCAGAGAGAGGGAGGGAGAGAGGCAGCGAGAGAGGAGGGGAGAGGAGGGGGAGAGGAGGGGGGTTGAGAGGGCTGTGTCTTTTGAATAATGGGGGGGAGGAGGGAGAGGTGGGGGGTACGTCACTCGCAGCTCAAGCAAGACGGCAGCAAGCAGACCAATTGTGACGTCATCAGCGAAAGACAGACTTTTAAGATTTTTGAACATTTTCATTAATAACTCGAGAAATAAAGCTTGAAATTTTCAGATAAGGTGATTTTGGACTGCAGGGGGGAAATCCCTACTGGAATATGTAAAAATGTTACAGTTTGCACGTCATTTTTTCGAGAAGATGTGATTATACACAAACAAATAATCACACACACACACATCCAAGATCAGTTTTAATAGTTAATAGATAGATAGATATGATATGATAAGAAAACCCACAAGCTCCGTGTTTATATGTACTAGGCCTACAAAATACATTTCAGCGTAAGAATTTGCGATTCACAGCGGTTCCTTCGCTACATTCACAGTGCCCTGACTCCTACGCAATGCTGACAGGCCAAGCCCATTGTTCCCGAAAGCCAGCGTGTGCAATGAATGCTCCCTCTCTCCTGCCTCTTTGTCCCTTGTTCAAGCAAAACATTCCACTCTCCCTCGCCTGCAGACAGCTCTAATCCATCGACTCTCCACAAGTACTTAGCAAAGAACCCACATCCCACCCTCCCAGGAACAGCTGTGTTGTTAGATGGGGACCAAATACAGTTGTTGTCATCATGGGGTTATAATTCGGGTTAAAGAGAGGAAACTCCACTTGGCATTGACTGCATTGACTAATTAAGGTTCATAATTTTTAGTGATGCTTCAACTACGCTGTTTTACACAACTCTGCCTCGCTTAGTTATGCCGGGATTGGTCCGCACTGGCTCTGACATTCATCCACCTCCAGTCTTCAGATGAGCCAGTTCCTTCAGCAAATTGTGCTGGATTGTAGCTCTTCACTGACTCACTGCTGCTAGCTTGTGTTTAATTCTTCCAATTGGAGACAGGCAGAAAAGGAAAAAGGTGAAATGCAAGTGGGTTAAGGGGGTACAGCATCAGTGATCGGTTGAAATCACAGGGTTGGATGGGGGATTTATAAAGAACTGCCTTAACAGGCAGAACATGGGCAAAGACGAAGGATAAGTCATTTCTGCACATAGGGTCTGTTCACCAAAGGATTAGGGTAATTAGATTAGAGATACAGCTAGGAAACAGGCCCTTCGGCACACCGTCTGTACCAACCAGAGATCTTACACACACTAGGGCCAATTTACACTTACACCAAGCCATACAACCTACATGCTTGTACGTCTTTGGATTGTGGGAGGAAACCGAAGATATCAGAGAAAACCCATGCAGGTCACGGGGGGAACGTACAAGCTCCGTACAGACAGTCCCCGATGTCAGGATCGAACACGGGTCTGCGGTTCTGCAAGCGCTGTGAGGCAGCAGCTCTCCCGCTGTGCCACCGTACAGCCCAGGGTAATACCTACTCTTTATACTGAGGGCCCTGGACTGCATGCTTAATCATTGACAGGACCTAGGGAGATGATGGGAATGTGGGGAGAATAAAATGGAATCAATGTAGGATTGGTGTAAATGGGTCTTAAATGGTCAGCAGAGGTGGGGTAGCCGCGGAGCCTATTTCCATGCCATGCGGAGGGACATCCCACACGTACAGTATATCACTGGAAATGTAATATGAGGACAATGTTTGTTGATATTTCAACCGCATCTTGCCTTACGTGCCTTGTCACAAAGAATGGTGGTGAACCTCAGTCTCCGAAGACTTCAGTGGAAACCTCAGTTTCTGAAGACACAATTGGTAGTCTCTTCAGTCTCTTCTATTTATTGTGAAGGGCTGAAGCTTTTCCTCTTGACACATTCCTGTGACTGACCATCGGCAAAAAGCCATCTCCACTGGCAGGAGGATTGATCTTTATTCAGTGTGGGGCAAGGAAAACCCAGCAATGGTGATGTAGAAACAAAGAACTGCAGGTGCTAGTTTATGCCAAAGATAGACACTAAGTGCTGGAATAACTCAGCGGTTCAGGCACTTAGTGTTGAGATACTGCCTGACCCGCTGAGTTTCTCCAGCACTTTATATCTATCTTCAACAATGGTGATACCTACATAACATTTTAAGGCACTCTTCCAATCAGCACAGAGGAAAGTTGATCTGTTATTTTACCACATGTCATGGTGGGTGTTTTAAGGAGGGATCACTGTTGTGGAAACAGGATGTCTGACCCTTAATAAAATAGCAATAAATAGAAACAAAGAATGACAGAATCTGATTAATACACTAAAGGACATAAAGTGCTGGAATAACTCAGCAGGTCAGGCAGCATCTCTGGAGAACATGAATAGGTTATGTACACAAAAATGCTGGAGAAACTCAGCGGGTGCAGCAGCATCTATAGAGCGAAGGAAATAGGTAACGTTTCGGCCCGAAACCCTTCTTCAGTCTGAAGAGGTGGGGTAGCCGCGGTCTGAAGAAGGGTTTCGGGCCGGAACGTTACCTATTTCCTTCGCTCCATAGATGCTGCTGCACCCGCTGAGTTTCTCCAGCATTTTTGTGTACCTTCGATTTTCCAGCATCTGCAGTTCCTTCTTGAACACCATGAATAGGTTATGTTTCAGGTTGAGACCCTTCTCCAGAGAACATCACCTACCCATGTTCTCCAAGTTGCTGCCTGACCTGCTGAGTTACTCCAGCACTTTGTGATCTTTTAAATAGCAATGAAGTTATCTCAAGCCAGGGAGGATTCAGTATCTACAAGAATGAATGAGGAGCAGTACATGGTGATCTACAGTCAGGGTTTGGTGGAAGTTACATCTTAGAACTACTCACCATCCTCTTTTTCTGCATGGTGAGCAATAACCAGCAATGGAAAGAGTGAATGAATCAGACAGTGTTAATGTGAAAGTTTATATTCTTCTTCAATTGATAAGCTGGGGAGATGATGTCAATGTCTGAGGCAAATGCATTCTTTGAAAAAGTCCCATCAGTGGATTGGGTATACTGCTTCTATCCCAACCTTTCCCCAGCTTGACTGCAGCTACACTAGCATGGTCGTGTAGAAATAGCTGCCTCGCCAAAGGCATGACCTTGGCAACATCACTGTAGGCGTATACATTAATTTCAGCAAAAATTGTTTCACACAACCAAAGCAAATTTACTTCCAATATATATACTTACTTAAGCACCACCTTCAAGCAACTAAAACATTGAACAATCAAAACACACAGTGACTTGTGTTTTATCGATTCAACAGCAAACATAACAAAACAGTTGAAATTCCAAGGATTAAGATTACGTGGTCAACAACAGTGAATTCGTCTTTTTTTTTCTTCTGCAATTGAGCATATCCAGATTTCCCATTAGTTGGTGGTGTATGCCTCTGCTGAGGGGGCACAGTGGTGCAACTGATAGATCTGCTGCCTCACTGCACCAGAGACACGTGTTCAATCCTGACCTCTGGTTCTGCCTGTGACTATGTGGACATCCTCAAGGTGCTCCAGATTCCTGTGTTCAAAAGGGAACTGCAGATGCTGGAATATCGAAGGTACACAAAATTGCTGGGGAAACTCAGCGGGTGCAGCAGCATCTATGGAGTGAAGGAAATAGGCGACGTTTCGGGCCGAAACCCTTCTTCAGACTCTGAGTGAAGAAGGGTTTCGGCCCGAAACGTCGCCTATTTCCTTCACTCCATAGATGCTCCTGCACCCGCTGAGTTTCCCCAGCAATTTTGTGTCGCTCCAGATTCCTGTCATGTCGCAAAGGTCTGTGTATTACCCCAGCATGAAAGATAGAACGAGAATTAAATGGGACTAATGTAAATGGGTGGTTGGTGCAGACCAATAGACGTTTCCATGTTGTATCATCTGTGTAACTCTATAACTCTACTTGATAAGCAAGGGAGTGCAGGATTGCCAGAGAGAGACGTGAATATGGAATGAAAGTTACAAGCAGATCAGCTAAGATTAAAATGGTGGCATGGCCTTGAGGAGCCAAGCGGCCTTCTCCTGCGCCTACTTTGCATCCTCGTAAGAACGTTGTACAGGCATTTCTGGACAATGCTACTTGTGAACAAGGAGAGCTTGCTATGTTGCCTGACAGGAAGATATGTAAACAGCTGTGTACTTTACAATGAAATAGGCAAGAGTTCTAATCATCACATGTCAGATGAATGAGAATATTAGCTGTGTTTCAACTGGTGTCACGCCTCATCCCCAAGACACATTAGGTTCCATTACAGAGCCTTGAACCTGTAATACATCATGGCTGGCACATTTCCTTGGTTTTACAGCTGTGGAGTAATCTTTCTGGTGAATTAATGGGGCTTGGTATTATCTACAGATCAACAAAGAGAGTTCTCTCTAGTCCAGGCCAATATATATCCCTTGACATTAGGTAGACACAATCTCCTGTAATAATCACCTTGTTGGCTTTGGAGCTGTGCATTGTGCCACCTATTCCCAGTACAATAGTAACTTCACTTCAAAAGCGCATAATTGACTCTAAAATGCCATAGGAAGCCTTTCCGAAATAGACCGCTATTTAAAACTCGGTCTTTTTGCTGAGTAAATTAGTGTGCATTCCAAAACAGAGTAACATTTGTGTTTTAGCACCAGCTACTTATCTAAAAAATATCACTGTCAGACATTCTTTGTTCGTATTTTTGCACTGTCCCTGAAAAAGGACAACAGAGGTGCCTCTGTCATGGGCAATTTGAAGTCTTCTGCAATGAATTTAACTGCAGCCCCATTTACATGCCAAAGGAACACATCTGCAACTTGGTTCATCCATGAAGCGATGAAATATGACAACCATGACCACATCATAGTCCAATCACAATGGTCTATATAATGCCGTTAGCTAATTAGAGGAAGTCTAATAAAAGGAGCTCTTGTCTCTGGGCAAGAAGTGAGTTCTAACAGAGATCTCTAAAGTTATGAAAGTTTTAAATAGCGGCAAATGTGGAGAAGAGGCGCAGCTTGTGGAGCCCACTGCTTCACAGATCAGCGACCCGGGAATAATAATAACCTCGGGCACTGTCACTGCGACCTCCCTGGCTACGTGGGTTTCCCCGATGTTCCCGTTTCCTCCCAAATCTCAAAGGCATGTGGTAGGGAGGTTAACAGCCCACTATAAATTGTCCCGTGTGTATAGAATCTGGGGAAAGTTGATGGGAATTTAGAGTGCATAAAATGTGATTAGTGGAAGATTAGTGTAAATGGGTGGTTATAGATCGGTGCACTTTAGTTTTAGTTGTAGTTTTAGAGATACAGCACAGAAACAGGCCCTTCGGCCCACCGGGTCCGTGCTGACCAGCAATCCCCATATATTAACACTATCCTATATACACTTGGGACAATTTTTACATTTACCAGGCCAATTTACCTACAAACCTGTACGTCTTTGGAGTGTGGGAGAAAATTGAAGATCTCGGAGAAAACCCACGCAGGTCACGGGGAGAACGTACAAACTTCGTACAGGCAGTACCCGTAGTTGGGATCGAACCCGGGTCCCCGGCGCTGCAAGCGCTGTAAGGCAGCAACTCTACCACTGCGCCACCATGCCAACCTAGTGGGCTCAAGAGCCTGTTTCCATAATCTGATACTAAATGCCACTCTTACTGAGACAGCCAATCATTTGGTATTATTATTCTGCATTCCTTTGTCACTCTCTCTACTAATGAAAATTAACCTATTTATTTTCTTTCCCAGTTTGGATGATCAATCTTAGGCCTGAGACATCGACTGTTTCACTCTCCACAGATGCTGCCTGACCTGCTGAGTGTTTTCCAGCCTTTTCTGCTTGGCATTTCAAATACGAGGAAATGCAAAGGGTGGAACTGACTGCTCTGTGCTATAAATCCTCGGCTGCGCTATGCATTGCATTCTTACACAACAGCGAGTTCTTACCAGAAACTTATCTGGATCTGCACCACCAGCCAGGGCAACAAAGACGCCGGAGGAGTCATCGATCTCCATTTTGTCCGGCGACCTTTCAAATATAATGGTTCTGTATTCCTTGCAGTTCAAGAAGAGGGTAACCCGGTCATCTATCACACTTATGGCGATCTTGGTCCACTTGTTGGTCAGCTGCTCCACCAAGAAACTGGCTGCCTCGTTGGAATGTTGTGATCCAGGCTCGGTGTAGTAGAAGATGATCTTCTGACGTCCATTCTGCACCTCCGAGAGCTTCGCCCCCACGTAGATGATAGTCTGCCTGGCATCGGTGATGGCAAACAGGACGCCGCTTCTCGTGGATGTCTGCTTTATTGTGAAGAGCAGCGAGAAGTCACGGAAGAAGGGGTTTTGGAAGTGGGCTTTAGCCTGTTGGCCGGTGTTCACATCTGGCCCAAAGTAGTAGAATGGTTCCTGGTCAGTATCGTACATGATGGTTATCTTTTGAGGAGGAGGGTCTCCTATCAACTGGAGCAGAGACACAGAGTTGGCGTCATCTATAGAGGAGTGAAAGAAGAAAAGAAACCGGATTTAATAATCAAAGTAGCAAGACACAGGGCAAGGAAGCCTTCACACTATCTTCTCAACACTGGCTTCTTCCCCTACCTTCTCATAGATGCCTGAAATCCCTTGTTTCAGTGATGAAGAGAGACTCCCTTGGTGGTTAAAAAAAGTATACTCACCAGCTTGCTTTCCCTAGGCTGTGAGTAGCCAGAGCCTCAAAGCATTTTCTTTTCATGGACCTTAAGGCATGGAGACTAACACACACTCACGCTCTCGTCCCATCTGTAACTAGTCACTTTTGTACTAATTGGAGGTTGAACATGGTGCGATTCCACGGGGAGAACGTACAAACTTCGTACAGGCAGTACCCGTAGTTGGGATCGAACCCATCCAGAAACACTAAACTGTTTGGGTCTGTATTCTTTAGTGTTTAGAAGAATGAGCTAATCTTATTGAGACCTGTAAGATCCTGAAGAGACCTAACAGGTAGATGTTGTGATGTTTTCACTAGTGAGAGGGTCTTTAACAAGGAACATTTTTTCAAGTTGAGTGGCCGGTCATTTAAATCCAAGGTATGTAGCAAAATCTTCCTACAGAAGGAAGGAATTCTTTGCCCCAGAGAGTTGAGGTCTCGAGAGACCTGGTGTTCAGTGCATGGTACATAGCCCAGATAAAGTGCGATGACACAGCTCCAAGAACAGACACAATTTCAAACTGCAAAAATAATTCAAGATTCCACACATCCATCTAGTTCTATCTCTCTTTCTTTCTCTCTCACTGACAGAAACACACACACGTATATTCTATACATCCCTCATTCGGCTATCACACGCCCAGCAGTGGTTTCTCTCCCAACCTGGATGCTGAGGACCCAGATGCATTGAGGAAAGGCTCAAGTTTATTCAACTACATTGTGCCTGGTAGAGAACTCTGAGATTCACCTGACTGTCTTCGAACCAGTCGTTAGAGAGTGAAAGGACTATGTGCTATCACCACATTGACTGAATATCTGCCAGTGATAGTCCCAGTGATGAAACCTCCACACAGTGAGCAGCACTGTGATGCTGCAATAGAGCCTCTCCCATGCAAGTCTAGTGACGCAGGTTCAATCCTGACTTTGGGCTCTGTATGTGTGGAGTTTGCACGTTCTCCTTATGAACCTGTGGGTTTCCCCAGGTGACTCTAGTTTCCTCCCATAGCCCAAAAACATGCAGTTTGGTAGATTAATTGAGAGAGAGAGAGAGAAAGAGAGAGGGGAGAGAGAGGGGGAGAGAGAGAGGAGGAGGGGGA